>NC_091360.1:6162938-6185438 GCF_038502225.1 Cherax quadricarinatus | reverse complement strand
ATGTATTCTTTATTACTATTGCCATATGGAGAATGCCCAAAGGACCTTTTAACAGGACTCGTTTGACCGTGACGACCAAGAAATAGGGAAAGGGAGAAAGAGAAAGATGGAGAGGGGACAGAAGGTATATGTGATGAGAAGGAATGTGAGGAGGGTAAGAGTTAAATAAGAGAGTAACTGGAAAGTTGATAACTAGGAGAATGGAAGCGAGAGAAGGAGTGTAAAACCAAAAAGAATAACAAAGTTGTGTTGGGGGAAGAGGGAAAGAAAGGATGATGGTAAAGGAAGGCACAAGGAAGAAGGAGATGTATACAAGAGAGAGAGAGGCACAAAGAAAATATAATAACCATGGAAAGGAACACTGGAAGAAGTATTTGAGTATATATGTGTATATAAAAGGGGAGATCAGAAAGGTAAATGCAGGTTGTATGTTGAAAAGCAAGCAAGAGCAGCCTGTGTGTACTCGCATACTTGTGGTTGCGGGGGTTGTCATAGCTCCTGGCCCCGCCTCTTCACTGGTCGCTACTAGGTCCTCTCCCTGCTCCAAGAGCTTTATCATACCTCTTAAAGCTATGTATGGATCTTGCCACCAGTACATCATTGTGTGTGTGTATGTATGTATGTGTGTGTGTGTGTGTGTGTGTGTGTGTGTGTGTGTGTGTGTGTGTGTGTGAATGTATTTGGGTTGTCACTGACTTGGCTCTCTCTTTATTATCATTGTTAACGAAGAGCTTCCGCGTGTTCTCTCGAGATGACCAAACTTTTAAGTAGAGTTTTCACGAGACGACAAAAGTTTAAACAATGTTTTCTGAAAATGATAAACGATTTTGTAAGAGCTTTCAAGAGGTGATGCAGGCCTTTAGGTCTTAAGTAGAGTTTTAAAGTGATAAAAGTCTTGATGTAGGCACAGATTACAGCTCCTTACTTCTACGATCTCAGGTAATACAAGTTTTAGAAGTTGTTTTCGCAGAATCGGCAGATTATAAGTATGCTTTCACAACATGGAAGTTGCCTCGTGTAAACTTTTTAGTTCTGTGATATTCGGAAAAATTTCTTTTTAGAAGTTGTAACTCAATAAATGTGACTAGATTCTTCTTGCTCCTGTATTTAAACGCTACTACGAAGTTATTGGCTAACGCTTACTGAGGCATAACTTCCATTGATATGTGAAGGCATAATATTCAAAACAAAATGTAATTGGACGACGTTTCGCTCATGGGAGAGCTTGTGTCTTTACCCTAAGAGAAATTTTGTCTCAATCCATGAATGTTCTGCAAGTATAATCTCAAAACTGTTGTAGCATCTCAGTCTTCGTAGGTCCCGGAGCTATGTAGCAGCCTCAGAACTTTTTCATGCTTTTTTGTATGCTTATTGAGATGAGGGTTCCATGCTGATGTCTCGTACTCGTGTACTGATCTTGTGTATGATGTGCGCAGTTATGTGAATGCCTCTTCGTTCAGAGTCCTGAAGGCTGTCAGTAAGTGAGATTGAATCAACAAACTCATTCTTGTGAAGAAGGCTTCAAGAATATGAAAGAACATTAAGCTTCATATAGATACTACAGACTGGAAGACTTTTTCGGAATGTATCGCAGGGTTACCTGTTGGGACCTCGGAGGAATATTAGAGGATTCTTTGACGAATAAATCATATTTACAACACCTAGGAATCTTTATAAACGTATAGTCCATCGTGAATTTATCATTCTGATCGATAAAGATTAATAAATCCTCTGGTGGGTGAAACGTCTCTCAATGAAAATACAGGTGTTATACATGTCTTATTCATCAACTTATCTGTATTTGTTGCCTTTCATGCGAAGGGAATTTTTTAATTACTGACATGATTTGCATAAATTTATGTTTGGTATTTTCACTATTGTTAGTCTGCTTATAAGGGAGCAAATTGACTTTTGTGTCCGTCAGGTCATTATAACCCAACCACTAGTGTCGTCACCGGAAGAACAGCAGTAGTAGTAGTAGTAGTAATAGTAGTAGTAGTAGTAATAATAGACACCGCTAGACTGTGATCTATGTATGGCAATTTAGTGCGGTAAAAATAGTTTTGAAAACCGATAAGTTGAAGAATAAGACAAACTATACCCCCGGCCGGGATTGAACCCGCGGTCATGGAGTCTCAAAACTCCAGCCCGTCGCGTTAGCCACTAGACCAACTAGCCACAATAAGATTCATCCAACTAGGTATATTTCTACACCATAGGAAAGTTAGCACAGGCACCTCTGTGACCACAAATGCAAGTTTTTACAGCTGGAGATTCGTCTGTAAAAACTTGCATTTGTGGTCACAGAGGTGCCTGTGCTAACTTTCCTATGGTGTAGAAATATACCTAGTTGGATGAATCTTATTGTGGCTAGCTGGTCTAGTGGCTAACGCGACGGGCTGGAGTTTTGAGACTCTATGACCGCGGGTTCAATCCCGGCCGGGGGTATGGTTTATTTGCAATCGTGTCATTACGATTTCTTGAGTCAAGAATAAGACACCTGTGCAACAGCTGGGTATCTTAATTGTTGAAACATGTTACGTACATAATAGGCTGCTTTAGTCCAATACAAATGAGCATGAGTGAGAAGGATTGTATTCCAGAGAGACCTACCTTCTTCTACTAGTGAATCCAGCCCCCTTCATTGTCTTCGAGATCTTCCACCTCACCTTCGACAGTATTTAATACTTCGTTCTCATGTTTCACTTTCATATCGTTCCCGACCATGAAGCTGGACTCGTCTCCAGGCTGAGGGACTGACTATCTCAAATACTATTTCTCCAAGGTTGATGGACTGATTACATTTTTATTTCACTACTATACCCATTGCCTTCGTATTTGACTGAAGAGGCCTACTGTGTAGACGAAACGCTTCAAGAATAAAGATACCTAACTGTTACGTATGTGCCTTAATTATCGAAACTGTTATTGCACAGAGCGTTGAATAACCTTTCGCCAATAACAGTGTGTACATTACAAAAGTTCCTACCTAAGTACTGCTCCAGGGAGAGCCTAACTACATACGTTCGTGGAACGTCTTTCCCGTAGCACTGTCGAGTTCGTTCATGCTATGTCAGATGAACGTTCGCCCGCCTCCTGCCGGTAGTAACACATTTCTTATGGTGCTAGTCAAAGATATTCGATAAATCTGGTTAATGCTAAGTAATGGCGGCCATCACCACAGTCATTCTCGTCATGGGAAAACCTTCTTTCATGTGTCGATGTGATAGAAGACCAGCAGTTGGAGAAGTCGTATCATGTGGATTCAGTTTATCTCGTTCTCTCTTCTAAGTGTGAGTGTCTCTTTCTGACTGTCTTTCTCTCTCTCTCTCTCTCTCTCTCTCTGTCAGTATGGAAAGGTATAAGTAACAGGTCGATCGGTCTTGATGCCATCTTCATTGTTACCAAAACAATCACCCCCCCCCCCTCCCCAACCAACATTCTTGCTATATCTGAGATCTCTTCCGTAAAAAAAAAATAAGCATTCTTTGAAGGTGATTTGTTCACAAATTATTTAAAGTTATCAAGATAACCTCGCTTAGAACACGCAAATTTTTCCTGACAGGTTTCACGTTTTAAGAGATAGGATTAAATCCCCGATTTACTCCCCGTTTAATTCTGGTTACACATATTTGCCTCTGAGTTGATATAGTCAGTAAATACTGCAGTGTGTTACTCTCCACAGTTATTTAATATCATATGCAAATATTTGCCCATAATAAACGCAATGGAAAAAAATTGTTTTTTGGTCATCACGTCGGAGTGTAGACAGAATTCCAGGTTGGACGACAAGTCTGGATGAGAATGAAATGGTAAGGAGCGTTTGGGGCAGTGATAGCAGCAGGAACAGTGTGTTAGCAGAAGAGACAGTAACAGAGACAGAACAGGGAGTGTCTGTGATTGCAGCAGCAACAGTGATAGCAGCGGGAATAGTGAGTGTCTTAGCAGGAGAGACAGTAGCAGAGACAGCAACAGGGAGTGTCTGTGATTGAAGCAGCAACAGTGATAGCAGCGGGAACTTTGGCAATGACAGCAGCAGGAACAGTGGCAGTGATATAACAATGGCAGTGATACAGCAGAGACAGTGGCTCTGATAGAAGTTGCGAGAGAGGCAGTGATAATAGTTTTGTGAGGCTCATATGGTCAACAAAAATGACAAATTTTTTCGAATGTGTTAGAGAGAGAGAGAGAGAGAACTGAGTGAGGGAAAACTGAGAATGAGAGCACTCGAGTCAAAATCTTTCTAGGGAGAGTCCATTACACTGTTACTTAGCAACAGTGCACATCGTGAGCGACAAATGACGAAGCGCACCATGACGTGACCCGAAAACATGTGATTTTGTTCAACAAAACTGGGTACATAAGCAGTGTGCTAGTACCCTACTTAATGTACCCAACAATTTACACTGCTCTCCCTACCTCTCTCCCTCTCTCCCTCACTCCCTCTTCCTTTGAAGCTCCCGTAGCTGATGAAGCCTAATGGAACACTTAACAGTATCCTCATTGTCCTACTGAAGTCTCCCAGCTCAGACTGAGAGAGTTCAACATTATGTATGAATCCGATTCTGCATGATGGAATGTAATAGGGAAAGCAGTTCCCCCTATGTGACTATTGTTTGAAATTGGGTAGCAGCACACTTTTCTCTCTCAATCACTCTCTGTCTTTCTCTAATTATCTCTCTCCTTTTTTTTTACAAAGGACTTGACAAGGTTAGGTTAAGGATCCCTGGGTTATGGATATCTCTCTCTCTCTCTCTCTCTCTCTCTCTCTCTCTCTCTCTCTCTCTCTCTCTCTCGCTCTCGCTCTCGCTCTCGCTCTCGCTCTCTCTCGCTCTTTCCCTGTCATGGTATGTGTCAGCCTGAGCTGAGGAACTTCGGTAAGGAAATGACAATATCGTCGAGCATTCCCTAACATATTCTGTATAATTTTTATTTGCAAATATCCACAGAGGGTTATTAATCTGTGCTGTAATCAACAGATGTTGATCACGAGTAATGGGGTTTCTATTTTCATCATTTTTTAAGGAAAAAACATACAATCACAAGGTAATTGGGCTCATGTCAGGGAGAGGAGGTTTTGTGTGTGTGTGTGTGTGTGTGTGTGTGTGTGTGTGTGTGTGTGTGTGTGTGTGTGTGTGTGTGTGTGTGTGTGTGTGTGTGTGTACTCACCTAGTTGTACTCACCTAGTTGAGGTTGCGGGGGTCGAGTCCGAGCTCCTGGCCCCGCCTCTTCACTGATCGTGTGTGTGTGTGTACTCACCTATTTGTGGTTGCAGGGGTCGATTCATAGCTCCTGGCCCCGCCTCTTCACCGGTTGCTACTAGGCCCTCTCTCTCCCCGCTCCATGAGCTTTATCAAACCTCGTCTTAAAACTATGTATGGTTCCTGCCTCCACTACGTCATTTTCTAGGCTATTCCACTGCCTTACAACTCTATGACTGAAGAAATACTTCCTACTATCTCTCTGACTCATTTGTGTCTTCAACTTCCAATTGTGGCCTCTTGTTTCTGTGTCCCCTCCCTGGAACATCCTGTCTTTATCCACCTTGTCTATTCCACGCAGTATTTTATATGTCGTTATCATGTCTCCCCTGACCCTCCTGTCCTCCAGTGTCGTCAGGCCGATTTCCCTTAATCTTTCTTCATAGGACATTCCCCTTAGCTCTGGAACTAACCTTGTTGCAAACCTTTGTACTTTCTCTAGTTTCTTGACGTGCTTTATCAAGTGCGGGTTCCAAACAGGTGCTGCATACTCCAGTATGGGCCTGACATACACGGTGTACAGTGTCTTGAATGATTCCTTACTAAGGTGTCGGAATGCTGTTCTCAGGTTTGCCAGGCGCCCATATGCTGCAGCAGTTATCTGATTGATGTGTGCTTCCGGAGACATGCTCGGTGTTATACTCACCCCAAGATCTTTCTCCTTGAGTGAGGTTTGCAGTCTTTGGCCACCTAGCCTATACTCTGTCTGTGGTCTTCTGTGCCCTTCCCCTATCTTCATGACTTTGCATTTGGCAGGATTAAATTCGAGAAGCCATTTGCTGGACCAGGTGTCCAGTCTGTCCAGGTCTCTTTGAAGTCCTGCCTGGTCCTCATCAGATTTAATTCTCCTCATTAACTTCACATCATCTGCAAACAGGGACACTTCTGAGTCTAACCCTTCCGTCATGTCGTTCACATATACCAAAAATAGCACTGGTCCTAGGACCGACCCCTGTGGGACCCCGCTCGTCACAGGTGCCCACTGTGATACATCATTACGTACCATGACTCGTTGTTGCCTCCCTGTCAGGTATTCTCTGATCCATTGCAGTGCCCTTCCTGTTATATGCGCCTGATGCTCTAGCTTCTGCACTAATCTCTTGTGAGGAACTGTGTCAAAGGCCTTCTTGCAGTCCAAGAAGATGCAATCAACCCACCCCTCTCTCTCTTGTCTTACTTCTGTTATTTTATCATAAAACTCCAGAAGGTTTGTGACACAGGATTTGCCTTCCGTGAATCCGTGCTGGTTGGCATTTATACTCCTGTTCCGTTCCAGGTGCTCCACCACTCTCCTCCTGATAATCTTCTCCATAATTTTGCATACTATACACGTCAATGACACAGGTCTATAGTTTTGTGCCTCTTTTCTGTCTCCTTTTTTGAAAATGGGAACTACATTTGCCGTCTTCCATACCTCAGGTAGTTGCCCAGTTTCCAGGGATGTGTTGAAGATTGTGGTAAGTGGTACGCACAACATATCTGCTCCCTCTCTAAGGACCCACGGAGAGATGTCCGGTCCCATTGCCTTTGAGGTATCGATGTCCCTTAGCAGTTTCTTCACCTCCTCCTCATCTGTATGTATGTCGTCCAACACTTGTTGGTGTATTCCTTGTTGGTGTCCCCATCTGGTCTGTCCCCCCAGAGTCCTTCCTGTCTCTACTGTAAATACTTCCTTAAATCTCGTGTTGAGCTCCTCACATACCTCTTGATCGTTTCTTGTGAGTTCTCCACCTTCTTTCCTCAGCCTTATCACCTGCTCCTTGACTGTTGTCTTCCTCCTAATGTGGCTATACAGCAGTTTCGGGTCAGATTTGACTTTCGATGCTATGTCGTTTTCATACTGTCGCTGGGCCTCCCTCCTTATCTGCGCATACTCGTTTCTGGCTCTTCTACTAATCTCCTTGTTTTCCTGGGTCCTATGCCTCCTGTACCTTTTCCATTCTCTGTTGCACTTAGTTTTTGCCTCCCTACACCTTCGGGTAAACCAAGGACTCGTTTTGGTCTTCCTATTATTTCTGTTTCCCTTGGGAACAAAACTTTCCTCTGCCTCCTTGCACTTTGTTGCCACATATTCCATCATCTCGTTTACTGATTTTCCTACCATTTCTCTGTCCCACTGAACCTCCTGCAGGAAGTTTCTCATACCTGTGTAGTCCCCCCTTTTATAGTTTGGCCTGTCCCCTTCAGTTCCTGTTACTTTCTCCACTTGTAACTCTACTATATAGTCAAAACTCAGAACCACATGATCGCTAGCTCCAAGGGGCCTCTCGTAAGTGATGTCCTCAATGTCTGAACTGCTCAGGGTGAACACAAGATCCAGTCTTGCTGGCTCATCCTCCCCTCTCTCTCTGGTTGTGTCCCTGACATGTTGATGCATGAGGTTTTCAAGTACCACATCCATCATCTTGGCTCTCCATGTTTCGGGACCCCCATGTGGCTCCAGGTTTTCCCAGTCGATCTCCCTGTGGTTAAAATCGCCCATTACCAGTAACTTTGCTCTGCTCGAGTGAGCTCTTCTTGCCACCTCAGCCAGTGTGTCCACCATCACCCTGTTGTTTTCTTCGTACTCCTCTCTTGGCCTCCTGCAGTTCTGTGGTGGGTTATACATCACTCCAATGACTACTTTATGTTCTCCGGACTGAATTGTGTGTGTGTGTGTGTGTGTGTGTGTGTGTGTGTGTGTGTGTGTGTGTGTGTGTGTGTGTGAAGGCCTGTAGCAGTGCTCCTTCTCTTTTATGTCCTTAAATTGTTTTATACACATTAGTGAATTTCAGCTCATATAATGAGAAGTGTGTATGGTTCGATTCCCGACACGGGTGGAAACGTTTCCTTACACCAGCTGCCCCTGTTCACCTAGCAGTAAGTAGGTACCCGGGTGTTAGTCGACTGTTACGAGTGGCATCCCGGGAAGGGTGGGGGTAGCATAACTTTGATCAGGCTGGACGTAAAAATGATCTGAGGTTAGGTAACTCTTAACTTGTAAACTCAAATATATGGAAAAAAAATCTCGAAAACCCTATGCTAGCATAAAAAAAAAATCTTCATCAAAGCAAATTGACCTGTTCTCCGCTTCCTCGAATCAAACTTGATTATCTTCCATTCCCAGCTCGACCTTTATCTCCTCATCCTCCTCGTTTTTTATTGTCTTTTCCACATTTTTCTCTCAGGGTTTAAACAATAGTTTAAACTCTCTTGGCTTAAACAGGAAGGTTTAAACTGAAGTGAAAGTACAAAACATAGTTTCGCAATTGCTCTTGTGATAACTGACTTGAATTTCCTTGGTGCTGGTGAAAGGCTCTTGATCCAAGGACCTGAGGTTACCACCCCTCTTCCTCATCAGAACAATCCCAATTACCATTTTCCAGACGCACTGTGGCCCCAGTGGGTTTAGTGCTTTCCACGAATGAATGTATTGCACATACCCGTATATGCATACATCTGTATACATTTACAAGCTTAGCATATACTGTACGTGTATAATAATACACGATCTCGCATCCGCAAACACATGTATATGAATACAGCACTAATGGTCAACACTGTTACTCGCCCTGTATACATGTATAACCTCGAGATTATATTTGTTCATTTCTGATTTGTGTGATTGCTCTCCTCTCTCTCTCTCTCTCTCTCTCTCTCTCTCTCTCTCTCTCTCTCTCTCTCTCTCTCTCTCTCTCTCTCTCTCTCTCTCTCTCTCTCTCTCTCTCTCTCTCTCTCTCTGCACATGAAGGAGCACACACTATATGTGATGTAGCATGTGCTATATTACATACAGACATTTAAACCCAAGATTAGTGTTAACTGTCAATAAACAGCAAGAAGAATGGATGAGGACTCGAACCATGGTATACGCACTTAGCAGCCCCAACCATACCCTGAGTGATACGGGGAACATACAAGGAGCCAACTTTTATAGGAACATATCGAGACGAGAGGAATCGAAAGTGCAGTAGAGGAGGAAGAAATGTGTGAACGGCATTCATTTGGTAACTATATACTGTTACTGAGGCGAGTTGTGGGAACCCCGACTAGAGACTGTCAGAAGATAGCCGTGATTCGTGAGTACTGTGGACCCAGTACACTGAGGTAACTACATAGTGCAGTTACTATGGTAACTGCACTATGCAGTTACTGAGGTAACGGCCCAATACAGTTACTGTAGTTACTGCACAATACAGTAATTAAGGTTACTGCACAATACAGTAATCTTACTGATCGAATTGAAGTGAAGAAATAGACAACACAAGCATCAGTTGAAAACCTTGTATATTATTTAGACTTAACGTCTAAATAAAGTTAGTTTATCACCTACAACTTGTCTATAACCCCTCATCATACACTATCATGAAAAAAAAGTGAATAACGCAAGTCGCATAATGGAAGCCACTGTAGAATGAACTACTGCAGAGTGATGTACATTCTAATCCGGATGGTGGTGAGTGAACAAGCTTATGCCAATGAAGGGCTGTTGATCAGAGGAATTTGAGCTACCCTTCCCTTCCCCTCCTAGGATCTAACCTGATTACCTCCCGTTCTCCAGGCACTACATGACCATGGCTTCGCGGTTGCCTGTGTATACAGTGAACTAAAACTCCTGGCTAGGACAAAGCGTAAGGAAAATGTTAGGTAGGAAATACTATCATTGATGAATTAGAAGTAGGAAAGATGTTAGGAAGCCAGTACAGGGATAGCAATAAATGGGAAGGGGATAGATGGGAAGAAAGTGGAGGGATGCCATGAATTAGAATAATAGAGGCAAACAATTTAAACGAACTGTGTTATAGTGTAGAGAAGCAACTATTTAAGAATATTTCTCATTACACTATTTTCTTTTTATTACGATTTGAAAGAGATTTCTCGTAAAAATATTTAAGAACTTGAGAGAGCTTAGAGAGAATTTTCTTCGTAAGGGAATGAAAGCATATTTTCTGTTTTATTTTCATTTTTGTCTTTAGTTCCATAGTATTTCCTCAGTTTATGAAATGTTTATTGACGAATATATTCAGATACTACAAACAAGATGTGGTTCAACAGTTTTTCTAAATTCCTACTCAAAAAATACAGGGTTGGAATCCCTTCATATCTGCTGAACGAATGAGAAAATTCACTCTAAACTGCATTTCGGGGTTCAACTAATAATGTTTCTAGACGTAAAAAATAGAGCTGAGAACGTAGAGGTTCAATGCAAAAATAAGATGAGAGGGGGAATAAGAGATTAGAATGAGGAATGAGGAAAGGGGAGAAGAGAAAAGGAGAGCTGAAGAAAACAGAGGAGTGGAGAGTCTGGTGAGTAATACCTCAGGGAAGCCACAGCTACACACAATCTGATTCTTTTCTAATTGACTAAAGCATTAAATAGCAGTGTAAACCAGCTGGCAATGAATGTTGGAGTGGGTTACTTGACAGCAACGATTGTGGGAACACCGCTGCTGTGCCCCTCACGATACCTTCTGAGCTGCTCTACATGACTGCCAAGAAGGAGTTAGGAGAAAATGAATGTTTAATATTCATCCTTCTATTATTCATTATCTTAACTATCATTCTGATTATACTTCTATCCACTGTGTGTGTAGTTGCATCTGTACTAAAGACGAGTTGAGTTTTGAGAGACAGGGAGAGAGAATCCTTGTCAATCCCTGTGTAAGAGAGAGAGAGAGAGAGAGAGAGAGAGAGAGAGAGAGAGAGAGAGAGAGAGAGAGAGAGAGAGAGAGAGAATGAAACCTTGTCAATCCCTGTGTAAAAGAGAGAGAGAGAGAGCAATTTTTAATCTTGTTTACAAAATAACTCTCAACAAAACAGAATTACAAATCAACATTACATATGTTTCAGCTCCCACAAGCATGTATCGATGGCAAATTGCAAAGGAACATAATTGAGCCATTTCATAATAAAAAAACTATGATATATGAAATAGCAATTAAGTTTTTCGGAACGAACGAAAACGTTCCGATCATGTGACCAGAGTGAATATTTGAGATTCATTACTGCCTATTGTTTGGTTTCAATTTCAGGATCAATTTCACATATTTTTTCCCACTGAAATATAAGTATCAAAAAATTAATAACTGTTGTTTTGAAAAGAGCTGCAAATATTTTTATTGAAATAAAGGAAGTGTTTTTTTTTTTATTTCCGAACCTGGATAGATTGAACTGAGGTGTTTATTTACTTGACGGTTCTGTTTGTGTTTTATTTTCATTTGTGTTGACGTTTCAACTAACTATTGTTCATTGTGCTGTTTATATATTCTTCCAAACCGCTGATGACCTTCTCTCTTTTACTTAATGAGTTGTATTCACCGAACTGGACTCTGAAAAGTACTCACCGAATTGTTCTTCAAGGGTCGTGTCTCAGCTCCTGGAACCGCCCACTATACAGCATAGTTAGAAAAGCAATAATTAGAATGATTAAAAGTGAGAAGCAGAAAAAATTACACGAAGTATTCCTTTCCATATAATTATAAAGTAATAGAATGGGTTCCAGCGAGAAGTACGTAGGTACCTGAAGGATGTTTTCGGGGTCGGCGCCCCCGCTGCGCTATCCAAGACCAGGCCTCCTAAATTAACCACTAACCTACCACTAAAGCAATCACTAAAGCAATCATTGAAGCTACCACTAAAGCTACCACTAAAGCTACCACTAAAGAAATCACTAAAAAAGCTAAAAAAAAAAATATCTCGGATACGTTAGGTATCGTTATGCTGTGATCGATCCGGTGATCCAGCGAAGGAATGTGTTCTTAGAGGCATCGATTTTATATTTGGGATGTCTCCAAGCAGCCGGAGGATAATAACATGCCATGAAGGCTGAGAAGAATCCATTACGCTGACACTGAGCGACATTGTCACCATCATACAATCACACAAGAATAGCCACGTATCTCCATACAATCACGCAAGAAGAGCCACGTATCACCGTCATACAATCATCCAAGAAGAGCTGCCCGTCACAATCGCGCAAGAAGAGCCACATGTCACAGCCATGCAAGAAGAGCCACCTGTCACGCAAGAAGATCCTCTTTTCGCTATATATCCAAACCAGCAGTGTCCTGGTCATAAAAAACAGCATTGAAAATAAAAACGACATGCAAGAGGCTTTCAATAGCAAACTGGAACACACCTTGCTATGAATGCCAGATCAGCAAAGTTGCAACAGCTCAGCCAAGCCTCTTAACAGTGTGCATTGCTAAGACAGTCAGATGGGTGACTGTTTGACAGTGTTAAACAGTGATTATCGCCCGACTGAGTCTTCTACTGCTCACGGTGGGTTCTTCTTGCCTGCTTGAGATTTATAACTTTTATCTCTTATATACCATTTTTACCCGTTGTGATATGGTACAGTTGGTAAATGTTTATTGAAAATTGACATATATATATATATATATATATATATATATATATATATATGCCATGTATATATATATATATATATATATATATATATATATATATATATATATATATATATATATATATATATATATACATGTCCGAACCACCTCAACAACCCTTCCTCCAGAGGGCTGAGGAAGGGTTGTTGAGGTGGTTCGGACATGTGGAGAGAATGGAGCGAAACAGAATAACTTCAAGAGTGTATCAGTCTGTAGTGGAAGGAAGGCGGGGTAGGGGTCGGCCTAGGAAAGGTTGAAAGGAGGGGGTAAAGGAGGTTTTGTGTGCGAGGGGCTTGGACTTCCAGCAGGCATGCGTGAGCGTGTTTGATAGGAGTGAATGGAGACAAATGGTTTTTAATACTTGACGTGCTGTTGGAGTGTGAGCAAAGTAACATTTATGAAGGGGTTCAGGGAAACCGGCAGGCCGGACTTGAGTCCTGGAGATGGGAAGTACAGTGCCTGCACTCTGAAGGAGGGGTGTTAATGTTGCAGTTTAAAAACTGTAGTGTAAAGCACCCTTCTGGCAAGACAGTGATGGAGTGAATGATGGTGAAAGTTTTTCTTTTTCGGGCCTCCCTGCCTTGGTGGGAATCGGCCAGTGTGATAATAATAAAAAAAAATCTTTTAGGAGTGAAGAAGAGCAGAATGTAAGTGTGGTGGAGGTACGTGAGGCATTACGTAGAATGAAAGGGGGTAAAGCAGCTGGAACTGATGCGATCATGACAGAAATGTTAAAAGCAGGGGGGGATATAGTGTTGGAGTGGTTGGTACTTTTGTTTAATAAATGTATGAAAGAGGGGAAGGTACCTAGGGATTGGCGGAGAGCATATATAGTCCCTTTACATAAAGGGAAAGGGGACAAAAGAGATTGTAAAAATTATAGAGGAATAAGTTTACTGAGTATACCCGGAAAAGTATACGGTAGGGTTATAATTGAAAGAATTAGAGGTAAGACAGAATGTAGAACTGCGGATGAGCAAGGAGGCTTCAGAGTGGGTAGGGGATGTGTAGATCAAGTGTTTACATTGAAGCATATATGTGAACAGTATTTAGATAAAGGTAGGGAAGTTTTTATTGCATTTATGGATTTAGAAAAGGCATATGATAGAGTGGATAGAGGAGCAATGTGGCAGATGTTGCAAGTATATGGAATAGGTGGTAAGTTACTAAATGCTGTAAAGAGCTTTTATGAGGATAGTGAGGCTCAGGTTAGGGTGTGTAGAAAAGAGGGAGAATACTTCCCGGTAAAAGTAGGTCTTAGACAGGGATGTGTAATGTCACCATGGTTGTTTAATATATTTATAGATGGGGTTGTAAAAGAAGTAAATGCTAGGGTGTTCGGGAGAGGGGTGGGATTAAATTATGGGGAATCAAATTCAAAATGGGAATTGACAGTTACTTTTTGCTGATGATACTGTGCTTATGGGAGATTCTAAAGAAAAATTGCAAAGGTTAGTGGACGAGTTTGAGAATGTGTGTGTAAAGGTAGAAAGTTGAAAGTGAACATAGAAAAGAGTAAGGTGATGAGGGTATCAAATGATTTAGATAAAGAAAAATTGGATATCAAATTGGGGAGGAGGAGTATGGAAGAAATGAATGTTTTTAGATACTTGGGAGTTGACGTGTCGGCGGATGGATTTATGAAGGATAAGGTTAATCATAGAATTGATGAGGGAAAAAGGGTGAGTGGTGCGTTGAGGTATATGTGGAGTCAAAAAACGTTATCTATGGAGGCAAAGAAGGGAATGTATGAAAGTATAGTAGTACCAACACTCTTATATGGATGTGAAGCTTGGGTGGTAAATGCAGCAGCGAGGAGACGGTTGGAGGCAGTGGAGATGTCCTGTCTAAGGGCAATGTGTGGTGTAAATATTATGCAGAAAATTCGGAGTGTGGAAATTAGGAGAAGGTGTGAAGTTAATAAAAGCATTAGTCAGAGGGCAGAAGAGGGGTTGTTGAGGTGGTTTGGTCATTTAGAGAGAATGGATCAAAGTAGAATGACATGGAAAGCATATAAATCTATAGGGGAAGGCAAGAGGGGTAGGGGTCGTCCTCGAAAGGGTTGGAAAGAGGGGGTAAAGGAGGTTTTGTGGGCGAGGGGCTTGGACTTCCAGCAAGCGTGCATGAGCGTGTTAGATAGGAGTGAATGGAGACGAATGATACTTGGGACCTGACGATCTGTTGGAGTGTGAGCAGGGTAATATTTAGTGAAGGGATTCAGGGAAACCGGTTATTTTCATATAGTCGGACTTGAGTCCTGGAAATGGGAAGTACAATGCCTGCACTTTAAAGGAGTGGTTTGGGATATTGGCAGTTTGGAGGGATATGTTGTGTATCTTTATACGTATATGCTTCTAAACTGTTGTATTCTGAGCACCTCTGCAAAAGCAGTGATAATGTGCGAGTGTGGTGAAAGTGTTGAATGATGAAAGTATTTTCTTTTTGGGGATTTTCTTTCTTTTTTGGGTCACCCTGCCTCGGTGGGAGACGACCGACTTGTTGAAAAAAAAAATATATGCAATAAGATCACAGTAAACAGGTGATTTCAGAATATGCAAAACAACCACTCTGAAAGAATAGAGAAATTCCAAGCGCTTTCGTCACTAGAAATACTTTTTACAATCCAAAAAGGGACAACCAGCCTTATTCAACTAAAAATATGTTGGTTCTCCCTTACCATGAAAACTTGGTTGACATGCCTTCTCTTCTTAAGACTTTTAATATTAAAGTTGTATTCAAAAATCTTGATACAATAAAAAAAACTTTTGATAAAGAATTCCCCCCCAAATGCTGATGGATGTGTCTATAAGATTCCTTGTAAAATTTGAGATAAAGTTTATTACGGTCAAACTGGTAAAAATCTCGAACTAAGATTAAAACAATATAAATATAGCATTAGAACTGGACAAGATTCCAATGCTCTGTTTATTCATGTAAGAGATTTTAATCATCCATTTGATTTTCAAAAAGTTGAGAAAGTAGTATGAAGCAAGTCCATGGTCGACAGGAATATAATTGAATCTTGTTTCATAAAAAGCAGTTTTGACAATAATATGAATATTTCCTTTGGTTTATATAAATTAGATCCATTTATAATTAATAGAATTTGGGAAGAATTTAATAATACACTGGACAAATAATAATTTTAAAAATTTTCTTGGGTAGAATAGTTTGTTGGTGGTTGTGCAAAGGACCTGTCCAGTTGGGCCGGCGCGCGTCAGGTGTTTAACCGTTGTGGGATCTGATAGTGAGGTGTATGTATAATGTCCGCCAAGACCATACTCCAGGCACGGGTCCCAATCTTGCGATGACCCGTCTTGATAGTGAGGTGTTGGCCAGACCCCCTTATATACCTTCCTTGGATGCTTTACTTTCATAGTTCCTTGATAATGTGAGTAGTCACGAAAGCGCTTGGAATTTCTCTATTCTTTCTGAGTGGTTGTTTTGCATATGTATATATGTATATATATATATATATATATATATATATATATATATATTATATATATATATATATATATAAACCATACCCCGGCCGGGATTGAACCCGCGGTCAGAGAGTCTCAAAACTCCAGCCCGTCGCGTTAGCCACTGGACCAGCTAGCCACAATAAGATCCGTCCAACTACGTATATTTCTACACCATAGGAAGGTTAGCACAGGCACCACTGTGACCGCGGGTTCAATCCCGACCGGGGTATGGTTTGTTTGCAATCGTGTCATTACGATTTCGTGAGTTATATTATATATATTATATATATTATATATATATATATATATATATATATATATATATATATATATATATATATATATATAGGATGGGGTCCACCTCTGGTGTAAATTGTGGGACCCATAGCCTCGGAGAAGTGGATAAAAAGGCTTCAAGGAAGAATATTTGGATTTCTTCCTGAAGCCATTTGAATATTCCACTTCCCCTACCACCCCATCTTTTAAACTATTTTTTTTTTACCAATAGGAATATTTTATTACATAATATGGCACAGAAGATTTATATATATATATATATATATATATATATATATATATATATATATATATATATATATATATATACAGAGGTCAATCTAACCTAACTAAACCTAACCAAAATAACAAAAATCTAGAAATTTGATGAGAACCGCATGTGAGAAATGCACTTAAAATTTGCTTAGTTACGAAGTGCTGCACAAACAACTTGGTCAGTCAAGCAGTTATTATGGCATTCTGGTTTCAGGCCGGGTTGTCAAGGAAGAACAACTCTCGATACCGGTCACAGGTCTATGTATATCACAAGCTTGATTCATTATTCATATACAGTTTTAAAGGCAAATTAATAAGCAGGCCCAGGAGCTGGAGGCAGACACCCCTCACTTTAGCTTGGTTATCAATATGTTAATGCCATATAATAAATACAAACTGATGAATAAGACGCATGAACAATTGGGTGTGTCTGTTGATGAATAAGACACACGATCAACACTTGGGTTTCTCTACTGATGAATAAGACGAACAACACTGTGTTTATTGATGAATAACCCACACGAACAAAATTTGGGTATTTATATTTATAAGACACAGGAGCAACACTTGGGTAATTTTTATTACCGAAATAATGATAGTGTTGCACATGCAGTATTCAACAACGTGGTAAAAACAACGTAAAACTACACATTAGCCTTGCATCGTTCCGAAGCTTAATTAATTCATAGTTTTTCCAAAACATCGTTTTTTTGTTTGTGTGTATGTAAGCTAAACAGGAAATGAGAGAAAAATTCCTATTTTTGCTCTGCATTGTTGATTATAATACAACCAGCATCAACACCTGACGAACTCGTTGATAAGTACGTTGATGTCCTTAAAATACTTGTTTTTGGGGACTGGGGAAAAAAGTCAGTGGCGCTAATATACTGTATAATTTATGTAGTTTGAGGAGTATTTATTTTAGGTAATGATCTCAGCCCTGTTATTGTTTGTTGTTGTTCCGTCACTGTGTGTTGTGTCACTGTGTGTTCTGTCACTGTGTGTTCCGTCACTGTGTGTTGTGTCACTGTGTGTTGTGTCACTGTGTTGTGTCACTGTGTGTTGTGTCACTGTGTGTTGTGTCACTGTGTTGTGTCACTGTGTGTTGTGTCACTGTGTGTTGTGTCACTGTGTTGTGTCACTGTGTGTTGTGTCACTGTGTTGTGTCACTGTGTGTTGTGTCACTGTGTTGTGTCACTGTGTTGTGTCACTGTGTGTTGTGTCACTGTGTGTTGTGTCACTGTGTTGTGTCACTGTGTTGTGTCACTGTGTGTTGTGTCACTGTGTGTTGTGTCACTGTGTTGTGTCACTGTGTGTTGTGTCACTGTGTTGTGTCACTGTGTGTTGTGTCACTGTGTGTTGTGTCACTGTGTGTTGTGTCACTGTGTGTTCTGTCACTGTGTGTTCTGTCACTGTGTGTTCCGTCACTGTGTGTTCCGTCACTGTGTGTTCCGTCACTGTGTGTTCCGTCACTGTGTATTCTGTCACTATGTGTTCCGTTACTATGCGCTCCGTCATTGTGTTCCGTCACTATACGTTCCGTCACTATGTGTTCTGTCACTATGCATTCCATCACCGTGTGTTCCGTCACTGTGTGTTCCGTCACTGTGTGTTCCGTCACTGTGTGTTCCGTCACTATGCGCTCCGTCATTATGTGTTCCGTCACTATACGTTCCGTCACTATGTGTTCCGTCACTATGCATTCCATCACCGTGTGTTCCGTCACTGTGTCCCGTCACGATCTTACCCCGGACACATGAAAATACGAACGGCCACAGTCAAATCCGTAAGAGAAGTTATTAATGTACAGCCTGGGATTTAAAACGTCGTCATTGTTTTCAAATAATAGTAATTATTATGGGTAATGGTAAATTTATTATCTTGAAGCGAGGATTTTGTTACCGTGAAGTACAAGAGTATTTCTTTTGTAATTTTTTTTAGTATCCGTCTTGCAATGATCGTCGTCGTTTGTGATCTGACTGGTGACAGACAGCCCTGGTGACTTGTAACTTCTGGTGACTTGTAACCTCTGGTGACTTGTAACCTCTGGTGACTTGTAACCTCTGGTGACTTGTAACCTCTGGTGACTTGTAACCTCTGGTGACTTGTAACCTCTGGTGACTTGTAACCTCTGGTGACTTGTAACCTCTGGTGACTTGTAACCTCTGGTGACTTGACACCTCTGGTGACCTGACACTGGTGACCGACACCTCTGGTGAATGACAGCTCTGGTGACCTGACACCTCTGGTGACCTGACACCTCTGGTGACCTGGCACCTCTGGTGACCTGACACCTCTGGTGACCTGACACTTCTGGTGACCTGACACCTCTGGTGACACCTCTGGTGACCGACAACTCTGGTGAATGACAGCTCTGGTGACTTGACACCTCTGGTGACCTGACACTGGTGACCGACACATCTGGTGACCGACAATTCTGGTGAATGACAGCTCTGGTGACTTGACACCTCTGGTGACCGATACCTCTGGTGACACCTCTGGCGACCGACACCTCTGGTGACCTGACACCTCTGGTGACACCTCTGGTGACCGACACCTCTGGTGACACCTCTGGTGACCGACACCTCTAGTGACACCTCTGGTGACCTGACACCTCTGGTGACACCTCTGGTGACCGACACCTCTGGTGACACCTCTGGTGACACCTCTGGTGACCGACACCTCTAGTGACACCTCTGGTGACCTGACACCTCTGGTGACACCTCTGGTGACTGTAACATAATTGTTTTACCACAAATTCTCACACAAAATTTTGTCGTCAGCGTAACCCCACTTCGATGCATCACACAGGCGAGGCCAGGAGCTATAACTCGACCTCTGCAACCACAACTAGGTGAGTACAGTTCCGAGTTTCTCCCTGAATGTGGCCTGAGCCTATCCCAGTAATTACAGGCCAGTAGCTAACACACTGACCTGGAGTTTCAGGATTCGCTATGAGTTCAAAACCCGCGCGTTCCGTGGTTTGTTTGCGATCGTGTTTTACGATTTCGTTAAGTAAAAGGACACAAATGCAATTTATGTGACGTGTTATTGTGCAACGTTTCGCTCTCCAGGAGCTTTATCAAGCGAAACGTTGCCACAATGTCACATAGGTTGCATCTGCGTCCTGTTACTTAACATATTGTCGGTAATTCTATCAACATTAATGCGATTTCGTGAGTCATTAAAACAACAGTAATAAAGTTGGTAGAATTACCGACAATATGTAAAGTAAAAGGACACAAGTGCAACTAATGTGACATTTTATTGTGGCAACGTTTCGCTCTCCAGGAGCTTTATCAAGCTCCTGGAGAGCGAAACGTTGCCACAATAAAATGTCACATTAGTTGCACTTATGTCCTTTTACTTTACAAAACAATAGTAAAAACATATAAATATGGCATATTTACTGGGTGTAAATTAAGTAACGTTTAATGGAAAAAAAGAATACTTGAGGTGTAATAACTACGATGTAAACGATAAACGAAACAGTTACACAAGATATCAAAAGATTGCAAATCACTGCATTCTTGTGTTCTAACTTTAATCATTATTCATATAGATATAAGGAAGTTTTAAGGCTGCCTGAAACACTGCAAAACCTGGGTGATTTGAATAAAATGTTTCAGTAATATTTCTATAAGGTATTTCTGTAAGGTATTTCTATAAAGTATTTCTATAAAGTATTTCTATAAGGTATTTCAATAAAGTATTTCAATAAAGTATTTCTATAAAGGAAGAGCCAGTTGTGAGTGTGGGGAAAGTTCGTGAGGCAGTAGGTAAAATGAAAGGGGGTAAGGCAGCCGGGATTGATGGGATAAAGATAGAAATGTTAAAAGCAGGTGGGGATATAGTTTTGGAGTGGTTGGTGCAATTATTTAATAAATGTATGGAAGAGGGTAAGGTACCTAGGGATTGGCAGAGAGCATGCATAGTTCCTTTGTATAAAGGCAAAGGGGATAAAAGAGAGTGCAAAAATTATAGGGGGATAAGTCTGTTGAGTATACCTGGCAAAGTGTATGGTAGAGTTATTATTGAAAGAATTAAGAGTAAGACGGAGAATAGGATAGCAGATGAACAAGGAGGCTTTAGGAAAGGTAGGGGGTGTGTGGACCAGGTGTTTACAGTGAAACATATAAGTGAACAGTATTTAGATAAGGCTAAAGAGGTCTTTGTGGCATTTATGGATTTGGAAAAGGCGTATGACAGGGTGGATAGGGGGGCAATGTGGCAGATGTTGCAAGTGTATGGTGTAGGAGGTAGGTTACTGAAAGCAGTGAAGAGTTTTTACGAGGATGGTGAGGCTCAAGTTAGAGTATGTAGGAAAGAGGGAAATTATTTCCCAGTAAAAGTAGGCCTTAGACAAGGATGTGTGATGTCACCGTGGTTGTTTAATATATTTATAGATGGGGTTGTAAGAGAAGTAAATGCGAGGGTCTTGGCAAGAGGCGTGGAGTTAAAAGATAAAGAATCACACATAAAGTGGGAGTTGTCACAGTTGCTCTTTGCTGATGACACTGCTCTTGGGAGATTCTGAAGAGAAGTTGCAGAGATTGGTGGATGAATTTGGTAAGGTGTGCAAAAGAAGAAAATTGGAAGTGAATACGGGAAAGAGTAAGGTTATGAGGATAAAAAGATTAGATGATGAAAGATTGGATATCAGATTGGAGGGAGAGAGTATGGAGGAGGTGAATGTATTCAGATATTTGGGAGTGGACGTGTCAGCGGATGGGTCTATGAAAGATGAGGTGAATCATAGAATTGATGAGGGGAAAAGGGTGAGTGGTGCACTTAGGAGTCTGTGGAGACAAAGAACTTTGTCCTTGGAGGCAAAGAGGGGAATGTATGAGAGTATAGTTTTACCAACGCTCTTATATGGGTGTGAAGCATGGGTGATGAATGTTGCAGCAAGGAGAAGGCTGGAGAAGGTCTGAGAGCAATGTGTGGTGTGAATATAATGCAGAGAATTCGTAGTTTGGAAGTTAGGAGGAGGTGCGGGATTACCAAAACTGTTGTCCAGAGGGCTGAGGAAGGGTTGTTGAGGTGGTTCGGACATGTGGAGAGAATGGAGCGAAACAGAATAACTTCAAGAGTGTATCAGTCTGTAGTGGAAGGAAGGCGGGGTGGGGGTCGGCCTAGGAAAGGTTGAAGGGAGGGGGTAAAGGAGGTTTTGTGTGCGAGGGGCTTGGACTTCCAGCAGGCATGCGTGAGCGTGTTTGATAGGAGTGAATGGAGACAAATGGTTTTTAATACTTGACGTGCTGTTGGAGTGTGAGCAAAGTAACATTTATGAAGGGGTTCAGGGAAACCGGCAGGCCGGACTTGAGTCCTGGAGATGGGAAGTACAGTGCCTGCACTCTGAAGGAGGGGTGTTAATGTTGCAGTTTAAAAACTGTAGTGTAAAGCACCCTTCTGGCAAGACAGTGGAGTGAATGATGGTGAAAGTTTTTCGTTTTCGGGCCACCCTGCCTTGGTGGGAATCGCCCAGTGTGATAAAAAATTCTATAAAGTATTTCTATAAAGTATTTCTGTAAAGTATTTCTGTAAAGTATTTCTATAAAGTATTTCTATAAAGTATTTCTATAAAGTATTTCTATAAAGTATTTCTATAAAGTATTTCTATAAAGTATTTCTGTAAAGTATTTCTATAAAGTATTTCTATAAAGTATTTCTATAAAGTATTTCTATAAGGTATTTCTATAAAGTATTTCTATAAAGTATTTCTATAAAGTATTTCTATAAAGTATTTCTGTAAAGTATTTTTATAAAGTATTTCTATAAAGTATTTCTGTAAAGTATTTCTATAAAGTATTCTAAAGAAAAATTGCA
>NC_091360.1:6110438-6157938 GCF_038502225.1 Cherax quadricarinatus | reverse complement strand
CTTCATCTCATCGGTGGCGTGTTGTGCGACCATGTTGCAGACTCGTGTCATTCTAGGACTGAATGATGTCAGATGAAGTGATCTTCTGAAGAAGGGTTCAGTTTCTCTCTCTCTCTCTCTCTCTCTCTCTCTCTCTCTCTCTCTCTCTCTCTCTCTCTCTCTCTCCCTCTCCCTCTCCCTCTCTCGCCCTCCCCCTCCTTCCTAGTGGTTCTTCTCGGATTGTCGGAATCCACAAATCTTTCCCAATTGATGCTTTATATTCCCGACCTCCTCAAGAATATATAAATGTATAGAGAGGAACCGTAAATTTTGGAGAATCTGCTATTTGCGTCAGGGACAGTATTGCATAATGGCAGAGTGAAATTTTTGTACCAAGGAAAATTTCACTTTCTCTATTTTTCTCTCTCTCCTACTTGTCTCTTTGCTGGATCCATCCATCTCTCTCTCTCTCTCTCTCTCTCTCTCTCTCTCTCTCTCTCTCTCTCTCTCTCTCTCTCTCTCTCTCTCTCAAATTCGCCCTCCTTTTGTCATTATTGCAACGTTTCATATGTATTTTTTTCTCTTTTAACTATATTCATCTCATCTTTCCACCTATCTCTCCTCTTGTCGTATTCAACCACCTTTTGGTAACCACAGACTTCTGCTGCACACTCACTGTAAACAACTGTCATCACTTCCCATCTTACCTTTTTTCCCAACAGTTGTCACTTCCAAAGGCCTTTAGTTTCCTAGAGCTCCTTACATCAAACCTGATACCTGGAGCATACCTGGAGAGGATTCCGAGGGTCAACGCCCCCGAGGCTCGATCTGATATATATATATAATTTTCGCTAAACTTTTGCCCGACTCAATTCACCTTTCCTATCTCCCAGTATTTATACTCTAGCTATTGAAAATAATAAACAGCCGCATTAGCTACTTCTTAAGAAATACGTACCTTCTAAACCTCAGTCTACAAACTTGTGTCCAATTGTGGACCGGTAAGCCAGCAGAAGGCCTCGGTCAGATGACCAAAAACTCCAATAGCGGATCATCATATGACTAAGACCCGCGTCAGGAAACACTTGCTCTGTTTCCTGACGAACCTTACCTAACCTAACTTGCATATCGTCTTCCCTCATATAAATATGTGTTTTCTCTTGAAATATGCCTTGTCTGCTGTAGTACCACCCTCTCAGAACGACCCGGTACAAGGTTCATCATTGACATTATCACCCTGTACTCCATATTTTCCTACTAAGCCTTCATTATTGTTACACTGTGGCGTAATAAACCAGCACAAGTGTATGCGTGCCGTAAGAGCTATTATTTGATGAATGTTTAGCTTTCAGTAGTTTTTTCAGCTCTTAGAGTGGAATGTTGCTCACTTGTACTACTTACTTGTGCCTTTGCATAACTGTGTCATTGTTGACACACACGTGTGAGTTTGGTTCTCTAACCACTTACTGTTGCAATAAGGTCGCATAAATAATTATTTTCTTGACTCGAAAGATTTCGTAATCATTCATTTAACACTTCTCCAGATATTCATTTTGTAAGTAACTAACAATTTCTGAATTGTATCATGTTTGATTTAATCACCTAGTCATTTTAAGACTCTTAAGCTAAGAAACGGACACGACGTTCTGGGCACTCTTGGACTCTTATATCTCTAGGAGTTATGTTTTCATGAACGGTCCAGAACTGACTGGAAAGTCATCGAAAATTTCTTTTCCAAACTGTAATTTAGATGTGAATAAAAGAGTATTAAAATAAGTGACTGCACGACCTCACCATCTTCAGAAGCACCAGGAGCCTCATCCTGAGTTTATCTCGCTGGTGAATCAGGTACAGATAAACTCACCAGGACGGGTCATGTCCCGGGTCTTATCCACGTGTCGCTGGAGAAGTGGTGAGCTGGTGTGGGAGGTAGAAGGCGGAGGTAACTGTCAGCTGGGTGGAGAGAAGGTGAACATGAATGCGTATAAATAAAGACAGTGACAGAAAGTGAATCGAGGGAGGAGTCGCAATGGTAAGGAATGGAAGGAATGGGGGAGGCTGAGTAAAACAGGTGAGAAGGAAGTTGAAATGGGAGATGAAAAATGAAAGAAGGGAAGAAGCGTAAGGAAATAGCCATTCCATTGAATATATTAATTCAGGAAACAATTTGCGTATAAGTAACTGAATTCAGTTCATATTGTATTTCCTAGAACTGCATTTTAGAGTAAAAAATACCCGAAATTATATTATTTCATATTATATAACCACGACAAATGGATTCATAAAACTATGATTACAATAAGAATAAAACGCACAATACCCTGGCTGGAACAATTCATAACTCGCCTAAAATTTGAAAAAGAAATGTTTAAGGACGTTTGGGCTCTTCTTGAACCCCTGCCACAGCTTCTGACGTTTCAAGCCTGATATATGGGTTAGTAATGCATGATTACAATCATGAAAAAAAAATTTTGATAACAGCAGAAATAAGAACCAGTCGCACGTCGCTTACAGAAATCCTGTGGAAGCACCAACGAGTGAAAGATAATAGCACAGCTTTGCTTCTCTCTAGTTCACTCTCTTATCTATAAGTCATGTAAAAAATGCGTGTTCATACTACACTTTCCCGCGAATAGAATTGGCATTTCAACCTGTATGTTATTCTGTAATCTGTATAATATCGGCGAGTTCCTGGTAGACTGAATAAGCATTACGTTAAGCTAAACATTGACGTTTTGATAACGATTTGGAAGACAAAGGAAGGTATTATGATTCACGAAATCGTAATAACACGATTGGAGCATATCTGCAGTTTTACGACCCACTCGTCATGAGTTCTAACCCTTACCCGTTTCGTGTTTTTTTTTTTTCACGAATTATGATGTTTGTGAATGGTATACAATACCGACAACATAAAGAATTAGACATGTGCAACATCTGGGTATCGTTGTAGACGCTTTGCCATCCGTTGGCTTTATCAGTACATTAGATGGTCATAATGTGAAGACTCTAGAACTATTTACAAAAGGCGAAGTAATCAGTCCCTCAGCCTTAGTGGAAGTATCCACTGCATACATCCGTCGTTTTCTCCGTATTGTCGGTATTTGTATACTTCTATTCCATCACGTGTGGTGCGTTTCCAGTCATCTAATTTCACAAATATTCCGCACTTAGGAACCTTACGACGACGTTTTTGTGCGTCAAGGACCATGGTATTCTTCATATATATTTTTATCTATCTATATATATATATATATATATATATATATATATATATATATATATATATATATATATATATATATATATATAATGTCGTGCCGAATATGTAAAACTGGTCAATTAGCAAGAACTCGTTTAAAATTAAGTCCTTTCTGAATTTTTTTCTTATACGTTTAAAGATATATTTTTTTCATTAATGTTGATGTAAAAAATTATAATTTTGCACCAAAAGAATCTTAGAAAACTTACCTAACCTTATCATAACAAGAACAATTTGTTTTAGCCTAACTCAACTAAATATATTTTAGATTTGTTTACAATAATTTAATACTAAACAAACACAGTGAAATATATTTTTTTCGTTAGGTTCAGAATGATTTTGGCGAAATTATTGCATAAACAAATTTTCGCTTGTCCTATATGGCAAGATGAGCGTTGCTATTTAAGCCAAGATCGCAAGTTCTGCCTATTCGGCACGACATATATATATATAAATATATATATATATATATATATATATATATATATATATATATATATATATCTATATAGATATCTATATATATATATATATATATATAAAATATATATATATATATATATATATATATATATATTATATATATATATATATATATATGTATATATTATATATATATATAAAATATATATATATATATATATATATATATATATATATATATATAAACAGTCGTGATGCTAGTACCATGCTAAAATCATTGCGACAGAGGTTTGGGATTGCACAAGGATGTGAAGGAGCATCCAATGTTGCACTTAACATTCATCACTAACCTTACGTATTCGAAATCTCTGATCAAATTGGAGTTTGCAAATGGGCTTAAATTCACTTAAAAGGAATGTACTCTGAGCAATTCATTGCCATTTCCACTGCCATTTATCCTCTCGTGTTACAACATTGGCTCGAAGTTTCTGTTTCGTGAACATGAAATAGTCTCGTGTGACGGTGTCCTGCAGGGTGAATCACTTACCACCTGCGTTTTTTTTTTTAAGTAGTCCGAATTGTCGCCCAGAAACTGGGCAGTGTACTCAGTATCTTGGTTGTTGACACACTAGCGGCCACGACAGAGTATTGCTATAAGGAATCAATTATCAGAGAGCAAGGAGAAATTGTGAATTCTCCCTTAACCTCTCAAACGTAGATTTATGGCCACCAGCCAGCAAAACGTTATTTCTTTTGTGTCCTGTAGCTCGATTTCTAGCGCACTCGGCTTACGCACTTAGATCCGGGGGGTCGATCCCCGATACGGGTGGAAACATTAGGACGTGTTTCCTTAGGACGCCTACTGACCACGTTCACCCACCAGGGTCGTATCTTGGGACAAAATTGAACTAATTTGCCCGAAATGGTCTGCATAACAAAGGGCTTTCTGTACATTAGCATGTCACTGATGTCAACTAGGTAGGCTTGTATACCTTGTACACGTAGAAATGTTTAGTATTGTTAATTTACGTTGTTCCATGGCCTGGTAGGCAACGCTCTTGCCTCACAGTATGTAGGTACCTGGGTATTAGTGAACTGGCGTGGGTGACATCCTGGGGGTCAAGACAGAAGCACCCCAGTGGAAATAAGACAGTCCATCGATGACTCACTTTCTTGGATTATCCTGGGTGGCTAACCCTCCGGGGTTAAAAATCCGAACAAATCACATCTTAACCAAACTTAAATGATGAAAATGTCCATTTTTTTGTATAGGTTTAGGTGGGGCAAAACTCAATGAACTGTAGATGTATACTCGTCCCTGTGTGCAAGGTTGTAGGCACTAACAGGTCTATCTCTGTCATATACACTGAAAGTATAATTCTTCTCTGTATTTGACTGAAGAAACCACTGGCTGGCGAAACGCTTCCTCAGTGAATATTCCTAAACCTAGCACAAGTGTCTCATGCTTCAACCTTATTTTACAGATTAATGTATCCTTGACTGGTGGTAAACAGGTTACACGCAGCCTTAGTCACTCTTTGTGTAGTCGATGACATGTAAACCTATTTAACTAGCTAACCATCTGTGCGACAAAAACACTTTTTTAAGCAAATCCCAAAGTGGTTTGGCTACTTTTCTCTCCCTGTGTATCCACCATTCTTTACATTGTTGTCTATTGAACATCGGGTTCTTGATGCAATTAGCTGGTGTAATCCTCCCTTTGGAATGAACCCAGTTGCCTCTCATTCTCCTCACTTTCTATGACCCGTATGCACTTAGCAATTCCCCATGAAAATACTACTGCTACCACAGTTACTGCTACTACTACTACTGCTGTTGCTGCTGCTGCTGCTACTACTACTACTACTGTTGCTGCTGCTGCTGCTACTACTACTACTGCTGCTGCTGCTGCTACTACTGCTGCTACTACTACTACTACTGCTGCTGCTGCTGCTGCTACTGCTGCTGCTACTACTGCTGCTACTACTACTAGTGTTGCTGCTACCACTACTACTGCTACTACTGCTATTATTATTACTACTACTACTGCAGCTATTATTACTACTACTACTACTACTACTGCAGCTATTACTGCTGCTGCTGCTGCTGCTGCTACTACTACTACTACTGCTGCTGCTGTTGCTGCTGCAATGCTGCTGCAGTGCTGCTGCTACTGCTGCAATACTACTGCTGCTGCTGCTAATACTTCCACTACTACTGTTTCTACTAAGTTTCTGGTATTACTATTACTAGTACGACTACTAATCCTACTATTACTACTACCAGTCCTATTATTATTTCTACTACTAATAAAAATAAAAGCCAAATTTTCCCCTCACCTTTCTTGTGAGAATGATGGGCCAAAATAATGCTAAATGTTATATATTTACCTAATTAATTCGTTGGTAAATGCACTCTTCGTAACGTGCTCTGTAACTCTGCTTTCACGGTACAGTGAAAGTAAAGGTACACGGTACAGTGAGAGCAGAGGTACACGGTACAGTGAGAGCAGAGGTACACGGTACAGTGAGAGCAGAGGTACACGGTACAGTGAGAGCAGAGGTACACGGTACAGTGAGAGCAGAGGTACACGGTACAGTGAGAGCAGAGGTACACGGTACAGTGAGAGCAGAGGTACACGGTACAGTGAAAGTAAAGGTACACGGTACAGTGAGAGCAGAGGTACACGGTACAGTGAGAGCAGAGGTACACGGTACAGTGAAAGTAAAGGTACACGGTACAGTGAGAGCAGAGGTACACGGTACAGTGAGAGCAGAGGTACACGGTACAGTGAGAGCAGAGGTACACGGTACAGTGAGAGCGAAGGTACACGGTACAGAGGTAGTGTGAGAATGAGGCACACGGAGCAGTGGAAGGAACCAGTTGAGTGTAAAGTCTCACACAGGACCTCAGACACGACCTGTACAGCACATCAAAGTCAGAGAGTTTCAACCACACTGTTTCACGACGCTGACACAATTGCCATGGCTGCCACTATTGCCACTGCCGCTGCAATTGCCACGATAGCTATTACCTCCGCTGCCACTATTATCACGGTCGATAGCCACTAATAATGCAAACCTACGTCAGATTTCTGATCAAAGGGACGAGTTTCCCTTCGTAACACAGAAATATTATATTCAAAGGGGAAGACCTAAATTCGCAGAGGTCTAAAACACCTGTAGAATTGGAGACAATGTAATTTAATGTGAGGAAGAAGAAAGAAACTTCTGGTCCTCGGATCAAACCCTTCACCGGCATCGAGGCACCCAACCCCCCTTACCCTTGAAGTGTGACTATTGGAAAATGGAATTTACAGGACTGAAGAAAAAATCTATGTTGGTTTTAGATAAATACAAGTCTGACTAAACCTGACAGAAATCTGGAAGTCTGCTAGCAATAATAGTAATATTAATTTTAACAACAGGAACAGATCAAAATAGTTATGCTATTTGGAAAACAGCTGTTTATCAGTTTTTAATATAGTAATAACAATCAAAATAATGATAATGATAGTACACAGATAATCATCACACACAGAGAGAGAGAGAGAGAGAGAGAGAGAGAGAGAGAGAGAGAGAGAGAGAAGCAGCTTACGACGTCGTTTCGGTCCGACTTAGATCATTTACAAAGTCACACTTTTGTGGCTTTGTAAATGTCACAGAAGCCACAGTGACATTTATAAAGTCACAAAAAGTGTGACTTTGTAAATGGTCCAATTAGGACCGAAACGTCGTTATAAGCTTCTCTCTGTCTGCGGGTTGTGTATTGTTCCAGTCACGGTATATGCCTGTTCTTAAATAAGAGGAATCAGTATAATAATAATAGTATTTCTTAAAAACGTCATAGGCACAGGATATAAACACGGGAGTTTTCCTAAGACATTGTAATAGATTTTTAATGGTAAAAAGCCTAGTTCCTATAAGCCAGTGACCCCTCTATGGAGGGTCCTTGATGCTGGTGAAAGGCTCTTGATCTAGGGAATTAAATATGTGCTCCAATACCCTGAACTGAGCCTGAATGCCTTCCATCACCCTTCCCTCTACCCACAGGCGCTGTATATCCCTAAGGGTTTAACGCTCCCCATGATAAGTCAGTGACTACTTAACCACGTATATACAGCTGTGCTAACCTTTGATACCTTTGACATACCTTTGAAGAGTTTCGAGGGTTTATCTGCTAAAGCAGCGGCTGTTTTACCACGGGTCTTATAGCATTTGTTAGCCAATGGTTTCTTTGTGGGTGTCTCCTAGCAGCGGTGCGCAAATGTCTGCCGGATCAGTGAGTGGAATTTATTTCCGAGTATGGGAGGTGTGACCCTCGTTATAACTCCTCTTCGGTTTATACCCGTAAACTCACCAGTGGAATTTATTATAATTACTACTGTCAGTATTGGCAACGCTCTGTTATTTTGAATTTCTCGGGGAAGATCATTTTATGGTATTTCGAATGTTATGTATGATCATACAATTACTTCAGTGGTGTATTCGTAGGAATAATACTAATATACCACCCTGAGCTTTCTACTTAGCAGTAAGACATTGAATTTTTGAGATAATGTTTTTTATTATATTCAAATCTTTAAAACAGATATAGCCACTTTAATATTGGTAAATTTAAATCACTGACTATAAATCACTTCTCGCTACTGATTTCCATTATTTGATTACTCATGCTGATAATTACTTCAGGTGCTGACGAATAAAGTAATCGTGCACACAGTATGGGCATAGAAAGACTGTACAATAAAGAATGGGCTTTTAATGGAAGTATATAGCCAGATAATGCATGGAAATGTTGTGAAGTGTTCACTATGGTTGAGGGTATTAGAGAAGCGGAAGAAATTGGAGGACACAGTGTCTGCTGGTTTAAGAGTTAACACGACAGAGATACACCACTGTGCAGTTGAGAGACAAGTCCAGACTCTCAGATTCAGATAAGAATAGGTAACTATCCCTATTCCCTTATGCATAAGGCAATCACAATTTGGTGTACGTACGTACGTACACACACACACACACACACACACAAACGCACACACACACACACACACACACACACACACACACACACACAAAACACAGCACTCCCCTCTCTTTTCTACTATCACCCACATATCTCACTCAGCGTTCACAAATATAAAGCCACACTCCAGGGCATCTCACCCCCTCGGGCCGTAAATCCTCACCACCCAGTATGACTTTTTATATTCCCCTCCATAATATTCATATATAAAAAGATTTTTTTTTCAGCAGGAAAGCCTTTCATAAAAATGCTTCGAAAAGGTAATATCGTAAAATTTTTGACCACTGGCTCATCACACCAATTACGAGCAGACAAGACGAGCCTTAAATTTAACCACCAGACCTGCTTACGCTGGCAACCAATTTCTAGCGGCTTGTGAACGTCGGATGTGTTTGGTAGTGGAGGGAGGGGAACGCTCTCTCCCTGCCACCTTCGACACCCAAACCACGTATTGAGAGATGGGATAGAATAAAAGAGACAAGAAACATTTTTATTAATAAATAAAATTGATTACATAAGGATGTGTGCTGCTACCCTACTCTATATGAGAGTTATATAGTGGGAACAAAATCTTGCAATGTTTTCTTGTTATGTGAAATCACACAGGATGGGTTTCGCACACCAGGTAACGAAATCTGTCTGCCAGAGCAGAGAAACTGCAGTAAGGCGACAAAGACATTGTCAAATATGCTACTATGGGTTCAGATGGTATGGCAGCTTTAGATCTTTCATTCCATCAGACCTGGAGTTACTATTGCTTGGAAATTAGCATCCTTCAGGGGAACATGCAAATCGGAAAAGGTTAGAGAATGGGATGTGGTGTTGGTAGATAGAACTTAAAAAAAATAGGAAAGGGAGATTAGATGTATGGATGATGGTGGTGAGGAGGGACAACATTGAAATAAAGAAAGTTTTAATTTCTCGATTCTAAAAATTTGTACTCTTCACAGTGTATTTTCTTCCTCCTAAACACATTTCTTCAGACAATTTTTGTATTTTGCCTTCCCTCTATTTTAAGTCTACACGGTGGATCAGGGCCTGATAACCAAACTTACTGAAGGCCACATATAATTCAGCATACGAGCCACAACTCGGTTGATTAGGCACTGACTTTAGTTAGCTGTCCAATTCTGTCTTGAAAGACAAATGGGGGACTATATGTAATTCCCTTTATGCATGATGGGAAGCTGTTAAACAGCCTTGAGCCCCCTGACACTGTTTTCCCTCAATGTACTCACCGCGCCCCTGTTTTTTCATGGGGGCGGGGGTGCTGAATCATCTACAGTCTTTTACTTTCCTTGGAAGTGATTTCTGTGTGCAGATTTGGGACTAGTCTCTCTAAGATTTTCCAGGTGTAAATTATTATTCATCTTTCTCATGTACTCTCCAAGAGCAGGTCAAGGGACTTCAAATGTTCCCAGCAATTGAGGTGATTTACTAAACTAATACGTGCAGTAACGATCCTTTGTAAATTCTGCAAATCTGCAGTTTCGTTTGCCTTGAAGAGGAGTGTTAGTGTGCAGCAGTATTCCAGGTTAGATAGAACAAGTGACTTAAAGAGGACCACCATTGGCTTGACATCTCTTTGTCTTGAAGGTTCTCTCTATCCATCCTATCATTTTTCTCGCAGTTGTGATAATGAGAGTTATACTCCTTGAGAGACATCCTCTGACATTATCACTCCTAAGTCCTTCACATTAGCTTTCCATTCTGTGTGGTTAAAATTAGCCTTATACTCCGATCTAGTTTTTACTTTCTCAAGTTTTACATAATGGAGTGGGAATTAAAGCTAGAACGTAGTATAAGCCCAATTTTAACCACATTCTCAGTTGTAAAGCGTGGGGCTGGGGCTCAGGGACCTCATCCATAGACTTAAAACGTCGAGGTAAAGCGGTGGTGCTTTATTTTAGAGCCTGAAGTGTACTGGTGGGAATCTTGCGCCCCATTCAAGAGCTCTTGGGATGGTGGGGTCAGAGCGTGATTCCTCTAAGTGAATGACTACATCAACATGGAAAACGAGAAATCACCTGGATAAAAAATTAATTCACAGGTAAAAACGCTGTGCAGATTTCGGTCTCAAGAGAACTTCTGTGAAAGGGGTATGACTAGATAACAGGTCCATCTAAACTAAGACTACAAGGATTTTTGTCATAATGATAGCAATACTTGCCATCCTGCGTTCACTCTGATGCGTTGTGGTGTTTTTGATGTTGTATCAACACTCTGGTCCAGCGCAGTAGTGTTTAGGGATGTATTATCATAGTGGAATGCACTCCGAAATACACAACGTGGAAACCGAGGATGTATTAGGGTAGTGGAATGTGCTCCGATATACACACTGAAGAAGGCGAGAGTGTATTAGCTGGAAAATTACCGAGGTTCAAGCAAGCGGTGGAGACTTACTCTTTACGTGCCTTTAAATTTAGGAAAGAGTGTTAAGAACATAAGAACATAAGAACGAAGGAACACTGCAGAAGGCCTACTGGCCCATGCGAGGCAGGTCCAAGTCCCTACCGGCTTAAGCCAATGCACCCAACCTAGTCAGGTCAGGTCACATTGACTCAAGGGAGGAACACGGCAACCGACCCGTTAGCACAAGCTATCAGGTCTAACTCACACCCACCCACATCTACTCATGTATTTATCCAACCTATTTTTAAAGCTACACAACGTTCTGGCCTCTATAACGGTACTTGGGAGTTTGTTCCACTCATCCACAACTCTATTACCAAACCAGTACTTTCCTATATCCCTCCTGAATCTGAATTTTTCCAACTTAAAACCATTGCTGCGAGTCCTGTCTAGGCTAGATATTATCAGCACACTATTTACATCCCCTTTATTTATTCCTGTCTTCCACTTATAAACCTCAATCATATCCCCCCTAATTCTACGTCTTTCTAGAGAGTGCAGTTTCAGGGCCCTTAGTCTATCCTCATAGGGAAGGTTTCTGATACATGGGATCATCTTTGTCATCCTCCTTTGTACATTTTCCAGAGAATTTATATCCATTCTGTAATACGGTGACCAAAACTGTGCAGCATAATCTAAATGAGGCCTAACCAAGGATGTATAGAGTTGAAGAACAACCTGAGGACTCCTATTATTTATGCTTCTTGATATGAAGCCAAGGATTCTATTAGCTTTATTGCGAACACTTATGCACTGTTGTCTTGGTTTCAGATTACTGCTAACCAGAACTCCTAAATCTTTTTCGCAATCCGTAATATTAAGATCTACATTATTTAGTTTATATGTGGCATGGTTATTGTCCTGTCCAACATTTAGAACTTTGCATTTGTCTATATTAAACTGCATCTGCCACTTCTCCGACCACTGCATCAGTCTATTCAAATCTTCCTGGAGTGCTCGAATGTCCTCGTCAGAATGAATTCGACGGCCTATTTTGGTGTCATCGGCAAACTTGCCGATGTCGCTCTTTATGCCCTCATCTATGTCGTTTATGTAGATTGTGAACAGCAGGGGGCCCAACACTGACCCCTGTGGAACACCGCTCGTGACGCTTCCCCACTCTGATTTCTCCCCATTTATGCAAACTCTCTGCTGCCTATTTGTCAACCATGCCTCTATCCAGGAAAAAATTTCTCCTCCTATTCCATGTGCTTTAATTTTCCTCAATAGTCTCTGATGTGGGACCCTGTCAAAAGCCTTACTGAAGTCCATATACACAATATCATATTCGTTACCATGATCTACCTCCTCAAATACCTTAGTGAAAAAAGTTAATAAATTCGTAAGGCAGGAACGTCCCTTTGTAAAACCATGCTGAGATTCGTTGATTAATTTATGCTTTTCAAGGTGGCTACGAACTGCCTCGGCAATTATTGATTCCATAAATTTTCCCACTATGGAGGTTAGGCTTATTGGTCTATAGTTCGAAGCTAAGGACCTGTCACCTGTTTTGAAAATAGGTATCACATTTGCCATTTTCCACTTATCTGGCACCATGCCAGTTTGTAGTGATATGTTGAAAAGATTAGCCAAAGGTGTGCTAAGCTCCTCTTTACATTCCTTTAGAACCCTTGCATACAGTTCATCAGGGCCTGGGGATTTGTTAGGTTTTAATTTATCTATTTGCCTAAGGACCATGTCACTTGTGACCCTAATAGTGCACAGTTTATTATCGTCCTGTTCTACATAATTTATCATTACTGGAATATCACTGGTATCCTCCTGTGTAAAAACTGAGAGGAAGTATGTGTTAAAAATTCTACACATTTCCTTATCACTGTCAGTGAGCTGACCCGAGGAACTTTTGAGTGGGCCTATCTTGTCCCTGATCTTACTTCTGTATACCTGAAAGAATCCTTTTGGGTTAGTCTTCGATTCTCTTGCAACTTTAACCTCATAATCTCTTTTTGCTTTTCTAATTCCCTTTTTTATTTCTCTCTTTAACTGAATATATCGATTTCTTAATTGCCCCTCTCCTCTTTTGATTTGCCTATATATGCCTCTCTTTTGACCAATCAGATATTTTAATCTATTGTTCATCCATTTAGGATCATTTTTGTTTGATCTGATTTCCCTATTTGGAACATAATTTGACTGAGCAGCTAGAACTATGCCCTGGAAAGCATCATATCGGCAACCATCACCACCTACCTGACCCCTAGTCAGGTCATTCCAGTTCAGCCCACCTAAGTAATTTTTCAGTCCTATGAAATCAGCCAAGCGAAAGTCAGGGACGGAGACTTGATTGCCATTATTAGGGGAATTCCATGATATGTTAAAACTGAGTGATTTGTGATCACTCTCCCCAAGCTCATCATTAACCTCAAGATTATTAATTAGTGTTTCCCTACTGGCAAGAACCAAGTCAAGGAGGTTATTTCCCCTAGTTGGCTCTGTCACAAACTGTTTTAAAAAACAATCCTGGATCGTATCAAGAAAGTCACCCGACTCTAAATTTCCTGTCAAATTGCTCCAGTCAATCTGTCTATAGTTGAAATCTCCCATTAGCACAACATTTTCGTATGTAGATGCCTTACGAATTTCGTCCCATAGAAGTTTACTGCACTCCCTATCAAGATTTGGGGCCCTGTAAATCACACCCAAAATTAGTTTTTCTCGGCCCTCGAGAAGCTGTAACCAAACAGATTCAGTGGCTGACGCTTCTAATTTAATATCTTGTCTAACACAACAATTTAAATTGTCTCTGACATACATCGCTACTCCACCACCTTTCCTGTTGACCCTGTCAGTGTGGAATAATTTATAGCCTTGTATGTGACATTCAGATGGCATCTCTCTATCTTTCAGATTGAGCCAGGTCTCTGTTATAGCAATAATATCTATGTTTCCTGCACTTGCAATTAATCTTAGCTCATCTATCTTATTTCTAACACTCCTGCTATTAGTATAGTAAACCTTAAGGGAGCTAGTCCCTTGCTGCCCTCTGCTGTCCCCCTTTGTTTTCTGACCTGTTCTATTGTCTTTATTTATAACTTCATGCTGAATGCCTTTTATACATTTACTGTTTCCAACCCTAGTGTTGCAACCTGCTTGTTTCCCACACACACCCATACCTCTATCTTCCATCAGTTTAAAATCATAGGCATTTCACCAATGGCCTTCTCAATCGAGTCTGCAAGTGCTACCACCCCTGCCCCAGAGAGATGAACCCCATCCCTTGCATACATATCATGTTTGCCATAACTTCATGCTGAATGCCTTTTATACATTTACTGTTTCCAACCCTAGTGTTGCAACCTGCTTGTTTCCCACACACACCCATACCTCTATCTTCCATCAGTTTAAAATCATAGGCATTTCACCAATGGCCTTCTCAATCGAGAACCAGTGGACCAAACCCCAGGGAACTAGGATGAGTCCACAACCAGTGAGCCAGATCTAGGGGACTAGGAGGATGGGTCCAGAACTAGTGAACCAAGACCCGGCGACCAGAAAGATGGGACCATGGGACTAGAACTGGGACTCAGTACTTAAACACGCATGCAGTTAACACACACACACACGCGCGCGCGCACACACACACACACACACACACACACACACACACACACACACACACACACACACACACACACACACACACACACACACACACACACACACAGGGAGATTGCCTGAGGCATGGAAGACAGCAAATGTAGTCCCAATCTTTAAAAAAGGAGACAGACATGAAGCATTAAACTACAGACCAGTGTCACTGACATGTATAGTATGCAAAATAATGGAGAAGATTATCAGAAGAGTGGTGGAACACCTAGAAAGGAATGATCTCATCAACAGCAGCCAACATGGTTTCAGGGACGGGAAATCCTGTGTCACAAACCTACTGGAGTTCTATAACATGGTGACAGCAGTAAGACAAGAGAGAGAGGGGTGGGTGGATTGCATATTCTTGGACTGCAAGAAGGCGTTTGACACAGTTCCACACAAGAGATTGGTGCAAAAACTGGAGGACCAAGCAGGGATAACAGGAAAGGCACTACAATGGATCAGGGAATACTTGTCAGGAAGATAGCAGCGAGTCATGGTACGTGGCGAGGTGTCAGAGTGGGCACCTGTGACCAGCGGAGTCCCACAGGGGTCAGTCCTAGGACCAGTGCTGTTTCTGGTATTTGTGAACGACATGACGGAAGGAATAGACTCTGAGGTGTCCCTGTTTGCAGATGACGTGAAGTTGAGAAGAATTCACTCGATCGAAGACCAGGCAGAACTACAAAGGGATCTGGACAGGCTGCAGACCTGGTCCAGCAATTGGCTCCTGGAGTTCAATCCCACCAAGTGCAAAGCCATGAATATTGGGGAAGGGCAAAGAAGACCGCAGACGGAGTACAGTCTAGGGGGCCAGAGACTACAAACCTCACTCAAGGAAAAAGATCTTGGGGTGAGTATAACACCAGGCACATCTCCTGAAGCGCACATCAACCAAATAACTGCTACAGCATATGGGCGCCTGGCAAACCTCAGAACAGCATTCCGACATCTTAATAAGGAATCGTTCAGGACCCTGTACACCGTGTACGTTAGGCCCATATTGGAGTATGCGGCACCAGTTTGGAACCCACACCTAGCCAAGCACGTAAAGAAACTAGAGAAAGTGCAAAGGTTTGCAACAAGACTAGTCCCAGAGCTAAGAGGTATGTCCTACGAGGAGAGGTTAAGGGAAATCAACCTGACGACACTGGAGGACAGGAGAGATAGGGGGGACATGATAACGACATACAAAATACTGAGAGGAATTGACAAGGTGGACAACTACAGGATGTTCCAGAGATGGGACACAGTAACAAGGGGACACAGTTGGAAGTTGAAGACACAGATGAATCACAGGGATGTTAGGAAGCATTTCTTCAGCCACAGAGTAGTCAGTAAGTGGAATAGTTTGGGAAGCGATGTAGTGGAGGCAGGATCCATACATAGCTTTAAACAGAGGTATGATAAAGCTCACGGTTCAGGGAGAGTGACCTAGTAGCGATCAGTGAAGAGGCGGGGCCAGGAGCTCGGACTCGACCCCCGCAACCTCAACTAGGTGAGTACAACTAGGTGAGTACACGCACCTGCTACCACAATTAGGTGAGTATACACACAAAACAAGTTCGCACGCGAACACACACGAAAGCACACACACGAGTGCAGTTACCTCTCTTATGTAAAGTTTTATCCAGGCCCCTGTTTTCTCTTTAGTTTTTTGAGTGGTCGTAATTAATACCTGTGTTTAAAAAAAAAGGAGACAGCTGGGCAGTGTAGTAGCCTCTTGAAGCTGGTGTTGAAATAACAGTGGGGCCTTCCCTCTCCCTCTCGCTAATTGCTGCCAGCGATAAATTGCAGCTTTACTGGAAATGTGCATTAGATATTAAAGGGAGAGAGAGAGAGAGAGAGAGAGAGAGAGAGAGAGTGAGAAAGAAAAAGAAAGAGAGAGAGAGAAGGAAGGAAGGAACAGTCATTCCAAGGGAGGCAAAGATAGTCATGTTCGGGTTCTTTCTGGTACAAGTAATTATGTTTTATCTCATTAACTAACAAAAGAACATGAGTTGTAACTCATTAACATGAGAAGAATATTATTCAACCAATGGTTAAAAAAATAGCTGGTGTATGTAAACATGACACTGCTAATAATAATAATAATAATAATTAAAATAATATAATGAATACTTAATTATACATACCTTTCTATATTTTTTATATTTTCCTATAATATAAATGATCATTGTTCTTGAATTGTCGGGGTTATACACTGCTGACTTGACTGACTCTTTTAAATAGTCTTCTATCGAAAGAAATGCCAGCTGCAGCACTCTAAAACCTTGGTTGACACTTGTGACAGGGGGCAGTAAAATACAAGTACATAGGACATATTTCACTTACCAGGATGAATTCTTTGTGACACCCTAATCCTGAGTCCATTATCAGGATAAATGATCCAACACACATGTACACTGGATCAGTAGGATTTGACGTGGGCGAAACATAACTCGTATAAACTTGACTCTTTGACAGGCTACACAAGTTAGTGACCTTCCACTAGCTTTATCAACAATATTGCTTATTACCAGTCATTGCCTGCCTTGCGCATATTGCAGATTGCAGTCTCATGAACACAGTACGGTACAATATATACTTGCGATCCTTTTGTGCCTCGGGCTTAGAGTGGCTTCAGGGCAGGACGCCAATCAGATTAGACCCTACTTACTGATAAGCGCTGTTGAAGTTGTATCGTTACTGCCGACACTCGTACCATTAGAAGCCACAATATACACTCGTATGATAGTCCACTCTTAGAGTGTGGATACAGGCTGAAGTCCAGAAATTCCTCTATAATGAGTCTGTTTTTATTTAACTCATAACAACCGTTAAAGCACAAGGTATGTAGATATCCAATGACTTTTCTCACTGAGTTCGAAAAGATGCAGTTAATAAATGGGGTTCCCTCGCTGTGAAGTCAAAACCAGAAATGGTGTATCTTTTCTGGATTCTCACAAAAGATTGCCTCCAGGCGATGTAAAACTCGGCCTGCCCTGCCTACAATGACTAACTCAACTCACTCAATATTTCGGATCATCAGTCACTATGACATCCATAAAATTCGTCAATGATCTGAAGCCCCAATAAACAAAATCTCAAGATCTCAACTTTGAGATGACATCTGGGTAGCATTTGGCACTCTTTAGGTGCGAATATCGCCTCACAAGACTGCTAGGCAGAGAGGGGGGGGGGGTAGACTGTTAAACAGACCTTTCGGTCATGTAGACACAAGGAGAGATAAGCCGTTAAATGTTACCGACATTAGAATAAGTTCCACTGAATTACAACAAAGGATACAACTACAGAGATGTGTATGTCTTCCAGTGATCACACTGAGAGTATTTTAAACCCTATTTTAGAGAGTAGTGAACATGTAGCCTTAACGGCGCACGTGAGGTCGATAGGCTCCAACAAACAGCAAATTATATACTCAGTTTTTCCTCAATGCAAAATGGTAAAGTGAAAATATACTATTTTTTTCTCTCTTAGTTGAATTTAAATGTTCGATAAATATAGAAAATATGGTCGCCACTTAGAGAGGATAACATTTAAAATTTCTAAAACAGAGGTGGACGACATCAAGAAAAAAACGACTGTTTAGTATTGCATTTGATTACCATTTTGAATCAGAACCTCCTTCAACTTATAAGTCTTGCAATGTTTTTCCCATATCCGTTTTTTTTCTATTTAACCTAGGCTGGCCATGAAGTCTTAGTGACCTGAGAAGCTTCACAAACTCTTCCTTATCTGGAGGGTATTAAGATAGCTAATTTTCACGTTATATATATATATATATATATATATATATATATATATATATATATATATATATATATATATATATATATATATATATATATATATATATATATATAAGGGGTCCACCTCTGGTGTAAATTGTGGGACCCATAGCCTCGGAGAAGTGGATAAAAAGGCTTCAAGGGGTAATATTTGGATTTCTTTCTGAAGCCTTTTGAATATTCCACTAACCCTACCACCCCATCTTTTCATTCTTTTTTTACCAATAGGTATATTTTATTACATAATATGGTACAAAAGATCTAAGAGATACATTGCTGATATAAAGATGCATCTATATATATATATATATATATATATATATATATATATATATATATATATATATATATATAATTAATGCATGTTGATCGCAGAGCGCAGTGTCAGGCCGTAAATACAAGTAAGACCAAGGCAACTTATGTATTCAGCTTTACATATGCAGAAGCCTGGCACTATACCACCAGCGACATGGTCCAGGCCGTGTCTCACCCTCTGCTTGAAGCTTAGCACATTACTTGCGACAACTAACGTTGTATATAACGAAACTTGAGTTGAACGAAAGTTGTGTATAACGAGAGTTTGGTATAAAACGCGCCTTCAATACACCCCACTGGAAGACTGATGTTAATGTATCCTGTTTTGCTCCAGCGTCATGGAAGGAAGTTATGGTTTGGAGTTTTTATCTACCATTTCGCCAGTGTATATATTTCTTCCCTTCCACCCCCCATCCCCCGCATAATACTTTTCTGGGAAGTCTTTGCGATTAAAGGAATTCACGGCTTTTCGGATATTTGTAGCATTATTTCTGCTTCCCGGAATGCCTCTAATCCTTCGGCTTGGTAAGCTGGCAGTGATGCAGATTGGTATGACACTTTTTTTTTGTTTCCTAGGAACTTTTAGTTTATGTACAGTTATAGAGAATTGAAATAATATAGCGGGGATGTTAGGTAAATGGACACACAGGCAACGTTTAGAATATTTTATTGTAGGCTACATTTCGCTCACCAGGATCTCCTGGTGAGAGAAACGTAACCTACAATGAAATCTTCTAAACACTGTCAGTATTTTCATTCTTTTCGTACTCTCAAGGGGGATGTTCCATACTCCTTTCCAGTATCACATATAGACCACGGGACGAGTGGGGTTTGAACACATGGTTTGTTTTGTTCGCAATCTTGGTATTACGATTTCTTAGTCAGCAACAGATATTCTCAATCTCCTCTTCCACTCCCGGTAATACATCTTCACATCCGAACGCTTCATAGTGTTACTGAACTACCTACTTTTGCTAGACTTGTCACAGCCTCCTATAACCTCTTGTTATGTAGGCTTACGTAACCTAACTCGGAATAAACTATTATTTACAAGCTAACAAGGAGCATTCATGAATCGACATGGCAGTTACCTTCAAATTAATGCCCAGTGTTTGCCTGTTGTTCTCTGCCTATAAAATATGTTCAATTTATTTTTTCAGCCTGGAACTATTTAATGGTGATGCATTTTGAGTAAGATGGATTATGTAATAATAACAGGTGATCTGGAAAGATAATGAGCGTACGTGGAAAAAACAAGAGAAGTATTCACATGATTCAAGAAATCGTAATAACACGTTTGCAGACATACCACGGAAAGGGTGGGGTTGAACCCGTGGGGAGTGAGCCCTGAAACCTAGTTGCATGAATCTTATTAGAGCCAACTGGCCTAGTGGATTACGCACTTGCCTGAACTTAAGGACTCACTTCCCAATAGGATTAAACCCCACTCGTTCCGTGGATTTTCTTTGGAAAATTGTGATGATATTTCTGCACAACATGTAACATTATTGAGCCCATCAAGGATGGTGTCATAAATTTCCTATCCCAAGTGTGGGTTATTTGTGAATTATTCCTGCCACTTTATTGTGATTTATAATCTACAGCAATAGAACTATCAATAGTATTGTCACCTATCAATAGTATTGATAGGTGACAAGTCTGTTTATCTATTCGTCTGAGCTAGATTATTGAAAGAAAAATCTAGTTTAAATCTCTACACATGAACCATAAACAAAAATTGAATTATGCATACATACTGTATGTCTTTGACAGTCTGCAGCTTAAAATAAGTTCTACTTAGGAATTTGATTTTAAAAAATTATTTCATAATTTGTAAAATTTAGTGAATAGGTTTTCCCATTGTCATACTAAACATAATATTGATAATACATACTTATAGAAGTTTGACTATCTCGGACCCTAAAAGTTACGTTATATTATTGTTTCATATTTACTCATTGTATCCTTCATTATTAAATGTCTGTATTAGATTATTCTCACTTTTCTCTGCACACAAGTTATCCCACAGACTTGTGTACCACAAATCGTTGTATTTTTCAAATACAGTTTGTATTCTTTAATTCAAATGTCTGTCAGACTTGGTGATTAACACAGACAACTATGTGAAAAGGGCACATATGCGATTACCAAGACACTGAGGATACGTTTCCCCACAAGAAGCTACTTTAGTTCAGTCTGGATAAGTAAGACACATGTACGACTAATACCTAACTGTTGCACATGTGTCTTACTTATCAACTTGTAGGTATTGTATACCATTATCATATCCAGTCCAGTTTTGATAATCACATATATAATTTTCACAATTATATCAATGCCTATTTCACCTGCACGAGCTCGCTTTCTAAACATTGTGGTCTTGATGATACAGAGATACAATAAACTAAAAATCTATAAAACAATATTCGAGTTATGACACTTTATTCATGGTGACTTTTCTTCTATTACGGACTATAGTCATATAAATGTATATATATATATATATATATATATATATATATATATATATATATATATATATATATATATATATATATATATATATATATATAATCATTCCATAACCGGTATACTATGCCTTATTTACATTGCGATATTGCTTGGCTTGACCTAACTTGACCAAGCCTAACTCGCCTGATATTACTACAGTCGGCTTTGCCTTGCCTGATCTGGTCAAACATTTCCTATCCCATGCCAGAAATGGCTTAAGTTATTTCCCTTTCCTGCTGTAGCCTGACACACAGATCAAATGCAATTACTCCCTCTATGGTGTTATGTAGCTCAGTGGTTTTAGCGTTCAGCTCACTACCGAATCATTCCGGGTTTGACCTCTTTAAGGAAGGAATGTATTGGAAATCTTTCCACATACTGGCATCGTTCGTGAGGACAGGCGCTGGAAATGGGGCTAATATAGGATGACAACACTGAAATTGCACTCCGAAATTGTTTTGTAGGCCTCTGAGAGAGAGAGAGAGAGAGAGAGAGAGAGAGAGAGAGAGAGACAGACAGACAGACAGACAGACAGACAGACAGACAGACACACACACACACACACACACACACACACACACACACACACACACACACACACACACACACACACACGAAACCCTACTTTCGAATTTTCCTTCCCTGCCGTACCTTAGAGAGTGGGTGGATGTTTTCCGATAGCAGGAATGGACGTGATAATAGTTTCCGATTGCACGTCACTCACCTCAGGGTGAAGAAAACTGGGGTCAGGAGCAGAGAACTGCGTGTAAGATGCTGCCCCGAGGCTCCCTGTTTGTCTGCTGCTGCTGTTGTCCTGAGACGCAGAGAGAGAGAGAGAGAGAGAGAGAGAGAGGGGGGAAATGAATGAGAATGAAAATAAGAGAGAATACTTATTACGAAAATAGTGTACTTTTAACGAATTTTGTTGCTATATATCGTAAGAATTCCTATATCATTTAAAAATTTACATTAACGTGGTGAATACTGCCACAGCGTCAGCAGAAAGTGTCAATATGTTACGTTTTCTGCGTAGCTAATAACGCAAACATTACGCTTGACGAGGAAGTCTACGTTGACGAGAGCCAAACATACGAAAAATCTTTCATGTTTGGAGCACAGGAAAATATAATTTTTAATTTTTTTTTTTTTTTGCAAAACTTTTTTTTTTTTATCCTCGTTTTACCATCATTCTCATAGATGTTCCGTGTTAAGGAGCGCACAGGCTCCTACTTTAATTGAGTCACTACAGTAGCAGCAACTGTGTGTATGCATGTACAGGAGGGGCCCCTTATTTACAGTGCTTCACTTTACGGCGTTTTGCTAATGCAGCGGTTTTTCAGTTATACCCATTCTTCATATATTCAGACTCCCTATAAAATATTCACAACTCACTATAAGCTAAGGGCTAAAACATTTAAGGTAAGTAACGTGTGTACTGTATATGCATTTTTAAGACCTATCTCTATTCTTCACGTGATATATGATAGTGTAAACATGCTATCAGGTTTATATATGCATTTGAAAGTGAAAAATGTTATATTTCACTTTACAGCAGTTTTTGCTTTACATTAGTAGCCAGGAACCTAACCTGCTGTATAAGCGGGGCCAGGAGAGAGGAAAACCCAGTAACCAGCCAGGGGAGAGGACGATCCAGGACATTAGCCTTGATCCCTGTAAACATAAATAGGTGCGTGCAGTAGGTAAACCAAAGTCCCTGTTCTTCACGGGTAACTGGGGTAAACCAAAGTTCCTGTTCTTCACGGGTAACTGAGGTAAACCAAAGTTCCTGTTCTTCACGGGTAACTGAGGTAAACCAAAGTTCCTGTTCTTCAGGTATAACTGAAGTAAACCAAAAGTCAGAATATCATAAGGCAAGAGCGACCTAGATCCAATGAGCCCAAGATTGTACTTCATTAGGTGGAGCCAGGAGCAGGCTCCACCCAGGCACACAACTCTGGGGAGCTGTTGGTGCTACTCAACGAGTTATACTTACCCAGTTCTTTCGGGGTTCGAGACTCTGCTCCTATTATACTCTGGTCGTCACTGATTTCTCGCCTCTTGGGACTTATCGTAACTCGAAGCTGTGTATTCAGTCTGACTTCAACACTGGCGCATCCAAGTCGCTCCGCCTCTCGACCACCCTAAGGCTGAATTGTGTTCCAGACAGGCTAACGCAGGGATTAATAATGATAAATAATAATTAAAATTTATTATTTGCTTGAAGTGCTAAATTTTGAGACTGGAAGATAATCAGATTTGACTCAAGGACGGGGAAGGAAGCAGCATTTCCTTGCAACAACACATTTTAGAAATATTTCCACGCGCCCCTAGAGCAGGTAGGCTACGTGATGCGGGACGTGGTAACTATGTACGTTCTTGTGAGCCTAGCGGGGTAATCCTCTTACCATTACAATAACAACCCGCGATATTCACTAGAAAGCGGAAATAATAATTCGTAAATAAACACACACACAACCGCTAGACTCTTGTGGGTTATACAGCGTTCAGGGCAGGAGAGTGTAAATTGTAATCCTCTTAGTGAAGCGTAGACCTGAAATTGTTAGGTCACATAAATAAGCAAATGACACAAATAATAAATGAAATAAAATGTGTATGCACTTATGTGAAGGTAAACTACATGTGCATATATTTAAATACAGCCAAATTAGTGAACCTAATTGACATATTAATTCAATTAGGTTTAACCAATTGTCATATACATACACTGAGGTGAAGTCAAGTGACATATGCATTGTTAAGGAGGGAAGGTGAGAGAGAGAGAGAGAGAGAGAGAGAAAGAGAGAGAGAGAGAGCAAGAATTTAAAGGAAGAATGGGGAAATAGAGTTGGAGAAAAAAGGAGAAAGAGGAGCAGGTGGAGGCAGTGGGAGGTTCAAGGAGAGAGAGAGAGAGAGAGAGAGAGAGAGAGAGAGAGAGAGAGAGAGAGAGAGAGAGAGAGAGAGAGAGAGAGAGAGAGAGAGAGGAATGTTGAGGGAGAGATGTATAAAGAGGGAGAGAAGATAAGTGATATAAAGAGGAAGAGAGCATCACACGAGTGTTAAGCACAGGAGAGGGTGTATTCACTGTGTGGTGTAATTTTCAGGTAGCAGCAACAGCAGCAGCATCACAAATAACAGCAGCACCATCGTAAATAACAGCAGCAGCACCACAAGTAACACCAGCAGCACAAGTAACACCAGGATCAGTAAAAGGAACTCCAGGAGCAGCATAAGTAGTACCAGGAGCAGCACAAGTAACACCAGCAGCATCACATGTAACACCAGCAGCATCACAAGGAATACCACAGTAGCAGAAGCAACAGGACCATAAGTAACACCAGCAGCAGCATAAGAAACAGAGCAACAGAAGCACAAGGAACATCAGAACAGCAGAAGCAGCACCAACAAGACCACAAGTAACGCCAGCAGAAGCAACAACACTAGTAGCATCACAAGGAATATCAGTAGACCTTTGAATACGTCTGCTTTCTCGACCGCAAACACAACTTCTTCCCTCAACCCTACCCGTCTTCCCACTGCTCACTTTATCCAATTCCTGGTTATCTCTGCGACAGTAAACAACACAGACAGGAATAAATAGAGGGTATAGAGCGGTAGGCAAGAAAGGAAGGCATATCATGTACTAGACTCTCAGGGGATATAGATTTTCGATATTAATCAGATACTAACTTTGTCACATCATCCAGAACAAATGGAGGAGAGAAAAAGGCAGGTCCCACCTCTTTCATCTCATGCCGAGTCTGCTGGGAGGGAGGAGGAGGAGGAACAGAGAAAAAGATGGAGAATAAACGATGAACTGGAGAAAAGAAGATAGTAAAAAAGTATTTGTTTGTCTTCTATTATTTTGCATTCTGTTTTCATGAGGATATCCGTAAATTCAGCCATTAAATGGGAGTGTTGGGTGACTTCTCTCGCCATATCCCAAAAGCAGTGACGCGATAGATACAAAGTGCGTAAGCAGTGTAAGTTATCACTACGACAAAAAAGCATTTTGACAAGAATGAGAGTCACTGAATGACCCTTTCTCTTACGAAAGATAAAATAGTGATTTAACTTCCCCTTAAAACTCTGGATACATGCCATCTTAAAAGTCTGTCTTCCTATCCTCTACTCCAGCTAATTACGTCCCCAATTATGAAAATCCCATTGAAATAGCTCTGAAGGAAAAGCAACTTAAATAGGGATGGAAAATTGGCATGAATTTCTGTGTGACTCCGAGAGGAAAAAGATTGCCTTGCCCGCCAAATCCCATTAAGGGCTTAAATAAGTGGAGCCGTTCAGGCGAGAGGAGCATCTAGTATTAATATTCAGGTGGGAGGCCGGGTCATCACAACATATTCACCACCAATTTCCGACGCTTTCACATGCATCGTCACCCCCCGTGACCAGACCACGCTCGTCCCACCCAGCTCTGAGTTCACGCCTCACGCTCACTGTAAAAAGAAATTGATTCATTGGTTGAAGCTCTTTATATATATATATATATATATATATATATATATATATATATATATATATATATATATATATATATATATATATATATATATATAACACTATACTTGCATTACTCAGAAATAAGAGAGTATATACAGAGAAAGACAGCAGGATTCGATCCCACTAAAGGGAGACTCATGGTTCTCAAAGTGACGCTCTATACCACTCGGCCACAAATGCCTCATAAACCGGGCTGCCTGGTATACAAGCCATATTTTTCTTTTCCCAGCACATCAGTGGGCCTCAAGCATAGTTTCAAGCTATTTCAGTCTCCTCCTGTATGTTCTGACCTCACAAGCGATTTATATTTGTGGCTGAGTGATGTAGAATTTCACTTTGAGAACCTTGACAGTCTTCCTGTAGTGTGATCGAATCCTGCTGACTGCAGTCTTTCTCTGTATATACCCGCTTGTTTCTGCGAGGAAAAATTCTTCTCCACTATCGAACAATGAAATAAGGTACATAGTAATATTACTCCCACCCAAGTACACACGTGTGTACTTGTCGGGCTCTCCTCCCCCCCCCTTTTTTTTCTCTCTTTCACACACGCACACAAAAGAGAGGCGTGAAATTACTAAGTCTTGTTGCAGGTAATGTTAGTTAACTAAATTAATTCTGTTTGTTATAACTTTTGACAACTAAGTAATCTTGTTGACAGAAAAACACTGGTGAGATATGATGATCTCATGACCCCTCGGCTGGAGATGGCTACACGTGTTATGAAGCCTGTACTCACCTGCATATTTACCTGTTTGTACTCGCCTGCTTGTACTCTCTTTTTTTATATACTAGTCTGTTTGTACTAACCTGTGTATTCATCTATTTATACTCGTCTGTTTGTACTCGCCTCTTTGAGCTCGCCTATTTGTACTCGCCTCTTTGTACTCGCCTGTTTGTGGTTGGGTGACATGTAACGGTATAAAGTACCACTGTTGTAAAATAAAAGACATTTACATTATTGGGAAATTTCAATGACAAAATTCTTAGCCAGGAATGACTTATTCAGTCATAATATGGTACATGTCATATACTTTTTTTTTTTTTACATATTCGTGGTTACAGGCATTAAGCCTTACATTTTAGCCCAACCTAATGTTGCTTGACAAATTAACTGTTATCGTAGCTGCTCTTCCTCCATTCTGAGGCTGAAGAAACACTTCCTGACATCCATGTGATTTTCTGTGCCTTTAATATCGAACTGTGATTCGAGTGCCTATTTGTCGCTTCTCAAGCGGCTTGTGTGTGTGTGTGTGTGTGTGTGTACTCACCTATTCGTACTCACCTATTTGTGGTTGCAGGGGTCGAGTCCTAGCTCCTGGCCCCGCCTCTTCACCGGTTGCTACTGGGCCCTCTCTCTCCCCGCTCCATGAGCTTTATCAAACCTCGTCTTAAAACTGTGTATGGTTCCTGCCTCCACTACGTCATTTTCTAGGCTATTCCACTGCCTTACAACTCTATGACTGAAGAAATACTTCCTACTATCTCTCTGACTCATTTGTGTCTTCAACTTCCAATTGTGGCCTCTTGTTTCTGTGTCCCCTCCCTGGAACATCCTGTCTTTGTCCACCTTGTCTATTCCACGCAGTATTTTATATGTCGTTATCATGTCTCCCCTGACCCTCCTGTCCTCCAGTGTCGTCAGGCCGATTTCCCTTAATCTTTCTTCATAGGACATTCCCCTTAGCTCTGGAACTAACCTTGTTGCAAACCTTTGTACTTTCTCTAGTTTCTTGACGTGCTTTATCAAGTGCGGGTTCCAAACAGGTGCTGCATACTCCAGTATGGGCCTGACATACACGGTGTGTGTGTGCGTGTGTGTGTGTGTGTGTGTGTGTGCGGGCGTGTGTATGTGTGTGGGAAGGGGAAAACGATTGTGGTACGAGTACAGTCGAGTACGTAATATTACATGGAGTACTGGAAGATCTTTTGATGTCAGTTCATAGGAGATATAAAAAAACTTTCTTCTCTGACTTTGCTCATACCTTTATCATCCTCTTAACATTTCAATAATCATCGTTTTCTTCAGCCTATTTATTCGTATCATTCTTCATATATTTTTAATTTTGATCTGGCAAGCCTTCTCTAATCCCATCATCTCCCTCTTTCTCTTCTTTCCAATTCCCTGTAATCATTCTTTAGCTTCTACTCTTACGTTATCTTTTTTTTTTTTTTTACACAGGGTTTGACAAGGTTAAGGATCCCTAGCTTTATTGACAGCTATTTACAGGTTAAGGATTCCTAACTTTATTGGCAAGCTAAGAGCTGTTACCTACATCAGCTCATTTGAAAGCATTTTTATTGTTATGAGACATACAAGTAGGGAACAGGATGAAGTTGGAGCCATCTGTGGGCCAGCATTTTCATTTGATCAACTGACTTTATCTCGTTGACATCATTATGCTGTACGAATGTGTTCCATACTCGAGTCATCCTGGGTATGTATGATCTCAAATGGAGTGAAGTTCTGGAGAAGGGTACAGCCAGAGTGAAGTTGCTGCTTTCTGCCCGTCTTGTGGCATAAAAGCTTGTTTCACGCTGTCCTCGAAGTGGATCCAAGTGTGGTACTTTGTCAATATTGGCCTTGTACATAACAGTAAGGCCACCCACATCCCTCCTTTTCTAATCCTTCTCTCCCTCTTCCTCTTCTTCCTTCATCACTCCTCCTTTCTATTATAAGTTTCCGACGTGCCTTCATTTTATCCTCGTCATTTTCTCTCTCTCTCTCTCTCTCTCTCTCTCTCTCTCTCTCTCTCTCTCTCTCTCTCTCTCTCTCTCTCTCTCTCTCTCTCCATCCCTCCCTCCCTCACTTTTCTTTACCTCCTTCCATTCCCCTCCTCCCCCAGAACTTTGTGTTCCTTAAACTTTCAGGATTAATTTAAAATGTCCCAAGAGCCATTTATTGTGACCAGAGCTTACCTTAGGTCCCTTGTCTAACCCAAAACTAAAATAAAAGGCCCTTTGAGCCTTTCACTATATTATTGCCGATAAAATATTTTGTTCTGTGAGAATTCACTCACAACAGCGTATGGTCTTCACTGTAAGATAAGATAAGATTTCGTTCGGATTTTTAACCCCGGAGGGTTAGCCACCCAGGATAACCCAAGAAAGTCAGTGCGTCATCGAGGACTGTCTAACTTATTTCCATTGGGGTCCTTAATCTTGTCCCCCCAGGATGCGACCCACACCAGTCGACTAACACCCAGGTACCTATTTGCTGCTAGGTGAACAGGACAACACGTGTAAGGAAACGTGTCGAAATGTTTCCACCCGCCGGGAATCGAACCCGGGCCCTCCGTGTGTGAAGCGGGAGCTTTAGCCACCAGGCCACCGGGCCACAAGCTCAAGGGAAGCTTATTAGGGGGAACGTTTCGCTCCAGATGTTTCAGTCCAGGGGAAACTTCACCATTTCGCTCCAGATGAGCTAATTACAACAGCATTTCGTTCATGGGAATCGCTAACATAACATTTCGCTCAGTGCAAGCTTTAATGTAACATTTCACTCAAAGGAAACAATATCATGTTATGAGCAAAACGTTGTTATAATAAAGTGTGAGGTACAAATGTTACCACTGCTCGACTGACAAAAGTTGCATCAAGGAAATTCAGCTAAGGAAGCCAAATCCTTAGCCACGAGTAACTTCAGCCATTAGACTGAAGAAGTCAAAGGCTTAGCCATTTGTCAGCCACGAAAACCGAAGAAGCCAAACCTTTCACCACCAGTGACTTCCTCAGCCATTAAACAGAAGAAGTCAAACGTTTCCCATAATATAATCCCTGAGGAGTACACAAGTGTCTGTATCCAAAATCTGTCGATATAAGCATAATACTTAGTGGATTCACTAGACTGTTTTTCATCCTGACTGACGTGATACATGTTAGAAAATGAAATGTTAACTCTGGTAACTTGCTAGTGTTTGTGGGTTGTTTGTGTTTGCGTTATATTTGTATTTGTTTGTGGAATTTCCTTAAGTACGTTTGATTTCTGTTTTTGCGGTTCCCACACCTTGCCTTCTTGTTTGTGCTTTTCTTAGTTCTAATCCTTCTTTTCTTAATTCTCTTTTCTCTCCTCTGCTTTTTAATTTTTCGCCTCTTTATATTTTCTCTTCTGTACCTTCATTTTCTCCAGCCGTCTTCTCTTATCCTCTTAGGCCTCCTCATCTAGCATTTTCTTTCTCTTCTATCCTAGCATGTTTCTCGTCCTATTTTTTTCCTTCACTTCTCATTTCTTGTCCTCTTCCTCCTGCTCGCCACACTGTCCCATCCATCTTGTCCACTCATCCCTTCCCTGTGTCTTCTCCAATTACGTCAAACTTTAATCGGCCTGAAGCTTTTCTTTCCTGCCTTTCTTCATTCCTCCTTCCTCCCTCCCACTCATACAGATTACGTCTTCATGCGTTGTGTCGCATCCACTGCATAAGACCTAGTTACCGTGTTGCTGATGAGTCTGTCTTTCTATTTTACACACACACACACACACACACACACACACACACACACACACACACACACACACACACACACACACACACACACACACACACTGGTATATGTGAACGACATGACGGAAGGGTTAGACTCAGAAGTGTCCCTGTTTGCAGATGATGTGAAGTTAATGAGGAGAATTAAATCTGATGAGGACCAGGCAGGACTTCAAAGAGACCTGGACAGACTGGACACCTGGTCCAGCAAATGGCTTCTCGAATTTAATCCTGCCAAATGCAAAGTCATGAAGATGGGGGAGGGGCACAGAAGACCACAGACAGAGTATAGGCTAGGTGGCCAAAGACTGCAAATCTCACTCAAGGAGAAAGATCTTGGGGTGAGTATAACACCGAGCATGTCTCCGGAAGCACACATCAATCAGATAACTGCTGCAGCATATGGGCGCCTGGCAAACCTGAGAACAGCATTCCGATACCTTAGTAAGGAATCATTCAAGACACTGTACACCGTGTATGTCAGGCCCATACTGGAGTATGCAGCACCTGTTTGGAACCCGCACTTGATAAAGCACGTCAAGAAACTAGAGAAAGTACAAAGGTTTGCGACAAGGTTAGTTCCAGAGCTAAGGGGAATGTCCTATGAGGAAAGATTAAGGGAAATCGGCCTGACCACACTGGAGGACAGGAGGGTCAGGGGAGACATGATAACGACATATAAAATACTGCGTGGAATAGACAAGGTGGACAAAGACAGGATGTTCCAGGGAGGGGACACAGAAACAAGAGGCCACAATTGGAAGTTGAAGACACAAATGAGTCAGAGAGATAGTAGGAAGTATTTCTTCAGTCATAGAGTTGTAAGGCAGTGGAATAGCCTAGAAAATGACGTAGTGTAGGCAGGAACCATACACAGTTTTAAGACGAGGTTTGATAAAGCTCATGGAGCGGGGAGAGAGAGGGCCTCGTAGCAACCGGTGAAGAGGCGGGGCCAGGAGCTAGGACTCGACCCCTGCAACCACAAATAGGTGAGTACAAATAGGTGAGTACACACATATATATATATATATATATATATATATATATATATATATATATATATATATATATATATATATATATATATATATACAGTGGACCCCCGCATAACGATCACCTCCGAATGCGACCAATTATGTAAGTGTATTTATGTAAGTGCGTTTGTACGTGTATGTTTGGGGGTCTGAAATGGACTAATCTACTTCTCAATATTCCTTATGGGAACAAATTCGGTCAGTACTGGCACCTGAACATACTTCTGGAATGAAAAAATATCGTTAACCGGGGGTCCACTGTATATATATATATATATGTATATATATATAATTTTTTTCATTATTACAGAGCATCACATCTTTGTATAAATAAATTATTGTCAACGTAAGTTAGATAGATGTCCGCAGCAATTGTACTGCAACAATAGTTTATTATTGATTGTTATCATACAACTTTGAGTGGAAACTTTGTCTGCATTTCCAGTCTGTAAATAATACAGTACCTCTCTTTTCACACACACACACACACACACACACACACACACACACACACACACACACACACACACACACACACACACACACACGCGCACGCACACGCGCACACTCTAACACGCACACTCAGCAACAAGGGGTCACAACTGAAAGTTGAATCCTCAGATGAGTCAAAGGGATGTAAGTATTTCTTCACGCATAGAGCTGTCAGGAAGTGGAACAATCTGGAGAGTGATGTAGTAGAGACAGGATCCATACACAGCTTTAAGAAGAAGTAAGATAAAACTCATGTAGGAGGGAGAGAGAATGGGCCTAGTAGCGACCAGCGAGGAGATGGGGCCAGGACCTGTGACTTGACCCTTGCATCCACAAATAGGTGAGTACATACTCAACCATCACTAATACTATTATTGCCACTCTATTGTGGAGGTAGTAATAGTATCAGCAGTCAAAATAGAAATATAAAAAACTGCTCGATGGTCGTAATAGTCAAATTAGTGTCCTGAGAGCGGGCCGCTGGGGCGATGCTCCCTCTTTAATCTTAGTGAATCTTCTTCATAATGGATTATTTTTACTTCAAAGTTCCTTTTCCTGGAGACTAAAAATCAGAAAAGCGAGACAGGGAGCATCTCACTGTAATCACAGGTTAGAGAAAATTATTTAGACCCTTCAGCCTACTGTTAGTGGACGCTGCTTGGTACTAGTGGAGCAGCAAATGTTCCATGACGCTCAGGGTATTAGGAAGCTACGGTAACAATATATTCCTGGACTTATTATAATTTTAGAATTATGTCCAGTGGCCATTACCTCAGTGAATTTGTTGTCCATGGGGCCATTAGCAGGTCAGGATTATTAAGGCGACTAAAAAAATGGCCAATGGGAAGAGAGACTTTATCCTTTTTTTTCTTAGCTTTAAGCTGTACAAGTAGGGTTACTAACAGTGTCTTAAAACAGTAGCTGAGTTCTGCCAGAACGAAAGAATCTGTTATCAAGCTTTTCCTTGCTTCCCCATGTAAATCACTTTGTGTTCAAATTGGAGGGGATTAGGGGTAAAGTGAAGCATTTGATCCAATGAACATGAGCTATCCTGCCCTGTTTCCCTTTTCTCATTCACTGTATGTGATGCTAAACTAGGGTAATGACTCTTCACTTTCCTTTTCATTTAGTCATTCTCCCCTTCTCTCTCTCCTTTTTATCTCCCATTCTTTTTATTATCTTTTCCCCTCTGTGTTCTTCATTCTGTGTGTGTTATGTTTCTTTTTTTTCTGTGGTGGTGATGGTGGTTGTAGAAATTGTAAACATTACGGCCACCACCATCTACAATCACCCTACCACCACAAAGCCGCCACCACCACCACCACCATCACCACCACCATCACCACCACCACCACCATCACCACCACCATCACCACCACCATCACCACCACCACCAACATAAACATAATCGCCACAAACACCACTACCTCCACAAGCACCTCCACCTCCACAAGCACCTCCACCATCAACACGACGACCGTCATCACCAACACTACGGCCACCACCACTATAACGACAAGTATAACCATCAACCACCACTATAACTACAAGCCTCATCACCACCACAAACATTACTAGTGCTGATACCACCCCCAGTACCAATACCAACACCAACACCACAGATAGTACCCCCAGTACCAATGCCACCACAACAGATACCACCCCAGTATCAATACCACCACCACAGATACCACCCCAAGTACCAATACCACCACCACAGATACCACCCCCAGTACCAATACCACCCAGAGTACAACCAACACCAATACCACCACTAGTACCTACCTCATATAACACCACCTCACCTATCATCATCATCCTTAGAAGAAGAAAAGGAGAACAGTAAGATAGGAAAATTACTGCAGAAAGTAGGCGAGAGAAAAGTATAGTGTGTGTCCCGCGGGGAACTGGTAGTGGAGAGATGAAGTCAGTATTGAATTCCACTGTCACACACAGCACGATAAAAGCAAAAGTGGTGTGTTCCCCCAGCTCCTGGGGTAGGAAAAAGTGGGAGAGGAAGTTACTCAGGGGAGGAAATTCCCCCCAGCTCTTGCAGAAGGAAAAAATGTGAGACGGTACCCCAGGGGAGGAAATCCAGCGAGCTTCTGAGAACTGAAAAAGAGGAAGAGGAAATTACCCAAGGGGAGGAAGCTTCGGAGTTACTGGGGAAGTTCCTTTAGCAACTGGGGAAGATTGAGAAGAAGTTTCCACAGCAACTTGGGAAGGTAGAAAGGAGGAAGTTGGCACTCCTTGTGGTACCCTTTGTGGCACATTTGTTGGCTCACCTATTGGCTCTGCTATTAGCTCTCCTGTTGACACCCTCTTGTAGCAGACTTGTGGCTGGCTCTTCTTGCGTTTATTTCTAATCTCATCAGTATTCAAACAGATGTGTACACACACACACACACACACACACACACACACACACACACACACACACACACACACACACACACACACACACACCACACACACCACACACACACCACACACACACCACACACACACCACACACACACCACACACACACCACACACACACCACACACACACCACACACACACCACACACACACACACACACACACACGGACTTCGCGTTTCTGTACACATGCCCTAGTTCGCATTCTGATGTCACGTTATTAATATTATTATTATATACCCAGGGAATGCCACACACCAACTTGGATAAGGAACAGATGTTTGACACAGAGTCCTTCAGCATAAAAAAAAAGAGTCACAGAACGGGTGGGAGCTTGAACTCCCATGAATTTTAGAGCTCACTCGCCATGATTTCAGACCCCCACACCCGTTCCGTGATTAGTTTCCAGTCGTGTTATTACGATTTCGCGAGTGCTTCAGTATGCCTGTGTGAGTAAATTGAGGCTGGTGCTTCCCGTGAACTGCCTTTTATACAGCCTCATCAGAACCAGTGTATTGACTGAAATTTGACTTAAATTGCTTACTCAAGCTGCAGGGATGACTGAAGTTCCTCGGCGGAAGATTAAATATTTGAAATTATTCCCTGTTCTCCTCCTCCCTCTTTCTCACCTGCGGCTGTCGACTTTCTTGCTTTTTACCTGATTTTTCTTCATCTCCTTCGTAGTTTCTCCTCGCTTCCCTCACACAGGACATATACACAGAGAGGTGTATATTTCTCTCGGGTATGCTGCATATGCTGATAGTTGTCTTTAATCCCTATTTTAGGGATTAAAGACCCTACTGTAGTAGATAGTCTTTAAACCCCGTTAACCAACTATTCTCGCCCTCCCCATCCCTCGTCTTCAGCTTTTAACAAAAATAGAAAATATAGCCGAGTACAAATAGGAAGCTCGTCTGTCTGGCGCTCAACAAACGGAGGATCAAGCCTCCACCACGTCTTGTACTGATTGACCCACATGGGTTTAACGCTTAACATGTATTAAATTTATAAAAATGAACTAAAGCTTGAGGACACTGATATTAACGGTGAACGCGATTACTTTGTATTTTTCTACTTAATTATTATAATATAAAAAGCGCTAAACCTACAAGGATCATAGTCTTTATTTTCTAGTTAAGAGCAGCTATTCTGTCTCAGCTCAGTGCCTGGTGCTGTGAAGACAAGATACACGTAGCGGAATATGTTCATGCTTGGACAACACTTGGCTTTGTTTCAGAGCTTTATCTAGTGATAAAGCTGATTTGTGGCGTGCAGTATTGTAGGCTGTATGTCTGTTGGATAGGGATCTTAACCACTGGAATCTTCAAGACGTGGCCGCAGCGCCATAACCCTGTCTGAAGCCTGTCTAAGACGTAATTTTGCCAGGAACCTGGTGCCATACCCTGTCTAAAATATGTTTTTACCAGGAACCTGGTGCCATACTTGCCTAAAATATATTTTTACCAGGAACCTGGTGCCATACTCTGTCTAAAATATATTTTTTGCCAGGAAGCTGGTGTCATACGTGTCTAAAATATATTTTTGCTAGGAACATGGTGCTATACCTTGTCTAAAACATAATGTTGCCTGATGCCATACCGTGTTTAATGAACATTTTTCCCCGGGAACCTGGCGACATAATTTATTCAAACTATAATTTTGCCAGGAACCTGATGCCATAGCTGTTTTAAAGCACACATTGACCAGGAGGATGCCAGGAGGATGACATCACTGTCTATCGCAACACTGTAACTGATCTGGGATTCATCCGATGCCTGGTGCTACGTACTGAAGAGTTTTATATTTAGATCAACTGATGAGTGATGGTGATCGTGTCTGATACCGTGCTCTCTCTCTCTCTCTCTCTCTCTCTCTCTCTCTCTCTCTATATATATATATATATATATATATATATATATATATATATATATATATATATATATATATAGTATCTCTTAAATCTTCTGTACCATATTATGTAATAAAATATTCCTATTAGTAAAAAAAAATATATATCAAAAGATGGGGTGATAGGGGAAGTGGAATATTCAAACGGCTTCAGGAAGAAATCCAAATATTTTTCCTTGAAGCCTTTTTATCCACTTCTCCGAGGCTATGGGTCCCACAATTTACACCAGAGGTGGACTCCTTTTGGTTAAATATATATATATATATATATATATATATATATATATATATATATATATATATATATATATATATATATATGGTTTTACATGGTTAGGTTAAGGATTCCTAACTTTATTTACAAGCTAAGAGCTGTTACCTACATTAACTCTCTCTCTCTCTCTCTCTCTCTCTCTCTCTCTCTCTCTCTCTCTCTCCTTAAAACTCTTTCTTCTCTTCTTAGTCTCCTTCATACATTCGCGCCTCCTCTCCGGCCGTTCTAGTTTCTTCTAACAGATTTACTTACTTCCTACTCACAGATATAACTTCCTCCTAACAGATTTCCTTTCTTTCTTTCTCCAATTTCATTTCTGAGTGACTCCTACTTGCTCGTTTCTTCTCCCTGTCTTACTCCTTCCTTGCCTCAGCTCTACCTTTCTTATCTTTTTTTCTTACATTTTTTCTCTTCGCCATCTGTGGCAACCAATTTATTACCCGCATCTTTATTTTTTTATCTTTCTGTGTTCTCTGATCTTTCTCCTCTCTTTCTTCTCCTCTTCCTTTCTCTTGTGTATAATCTCACCTTATTTAGTCTCTAACTTCTTCAAGCTTCTTTTGGTTTTCCTTGTTAACTCTCTTTGTCTTCCTTCGTTAACCTTTACCCGTTCTTCCCTTCCTTACTTCTTATATCATCCCTCGTCCCCCATACGTCATCCTGTTTCCATAGTCAGTTACTTGCTACTCCCTTTCCTCCAACCATTGCCCACCTCTTCCACCTTTTCCCGTTTCCTCCTTGTTTACTGTACCTCTAGTTGCCTCTATTCCTTTCCGTTCCATCAATCTACTCCTGTTGCCCTCCACTTCTAACAAATCGAACACAGAGTAGTGGTCAACGGAGTTAAATCGGAGGCTGCCATAGTGAAGAGCTCTGTTCCACAAGGCACAGTACTCGCCCCCATCTTATTCCTTATCCTCATGTCAGACATAGACAGAGATATACATCACAGCACCGTATCATCCTTTGCGGATGATACTAGGATCTGCATGAGGCTGTCATCTGCTGAGGACTCGGTTAACCTCCAAGAAGATATAAACAAAGTTTTCCAGTGGGCAACGGTAAACAATATGATCAATGGGGCCAAATTCCAACTACGCAGTTATGGAAAACTGGAGGAGATAATAACTAGAACAGAGTATACTACTGACTCTGGCCATACAATAGAGCGGAAAAATAATGTAAGGGACCTCGAAGTAGTAATATCTGAGGATCTCACTTTCAAGGATCACAGTGCCACGATCACAGGTGCAATGCCAATGATGATCCTTTTCAAATCACTTGTTCTCTCTAGGCTGGAATACTGCTGTACATTAACATCTCCATTCAAATCAGGTGAAATTGCAGATCTAGAGAGTGTACAGAGAATCTTTACTGCACGTTTAAGTTCTGTCAAGCACCTTAACTATTGGGAACGCTTGGAAGCACTTGACTTGTACTCGTTGGAACGCAGGAGTGAGAGAGAGATATCAAAATCTACACTTGGAAAATCCTGGAAGGAATGGCTCCGAATCTGCACACACACATCACTCCCTGCGAAAGTAAAAGACTGGGCAGGCAATGTAAAATACCCCCAATTAAAAGTAGGGGCGCCATTGGTACACTAAGAGAAAACACCATAAGTGCCCGGGGCCCAAGACTGTTCAACAGCCTCCCATCAAGCATTAGGGGAATTACCAATAAACCCCTGGCTGTCTTCAAGAGAGAGCTGGACAGATACCTAAAGTCAGTGCCCGATCAGCCGGGCTGTGGTTCGTACGTTGGACTGCATGCGGCCAGCAGTAACAGCCTGGTTGATCAGGCCCTGATCCACCGGGAGGCCTGGTCATGGACCGGGCCGCGGGGACGTTGATCCCCGGAATAACCTCCAGGTAACCTCCACGTCCTCCCGTTCCCCTCCAGCACCTCTCGTTGCCCACCACAACCTCTCGTTGCCCACCACAACCTCTCGTTGCCCACCACAACCTCTCGTTGCCCACCACAACCTCTCGTTGCCCACCACAACCTCTCGTTGCCCACCACAACCTCTCGTTGCCCACCACAACCTCTCGTTGCCCACCACAACCTCTCGTTGCCTACCACAACCTCTCGTTGCCCTCCACCTCCATTATTGTCATCGCTCACCAGACAGACTTGGGACTCGATGCGAGTTTTTGAACTTCCCCGGAATATTACACTCATTATTGTAAGTACCCGCATCAAAACTTTGTTTGGGGTGACGGGGGAAAAGGGGGGGAGAAGGGAGGGGAAGTGGTGGGGAGAGGAGACGGGGAGGGGAAGTGGTAGGGGAGAGGGGGCGAGATGTGTATTTTTATTTATAAAAATTTAATTCATCTGCAGTGTCCTGCTAACTTTTTTTTTTCCTAAGTTGGATGAGGAGAATATGGTGGGGGAGGAAGAGAGGGTAGAGGGGAGGGGGAATTTGGGATTCTTCCCTGCATGTGTGAATGAGTGTGGGTGTTATCCTCCCCCCGCACCACTCTGGCAGGGAATTAATTGTTGCATCTGTAGCAAAATTTCCCCGCTATAAGTAGGAACACACACACACACACACACACACACACACACACACACACTTGGGAAGCGATGTAGTGGAGGCAGGATCCATACATAGCTTTAAGCAGAGGTATGATAAAGCTCACGGTTCAGGGAGAGTGACCTAGTAGCGACCAGTGAAGAGGCAGGACCAGGAGCTTGGACTCGACCCCTGCAACCTCAACTAGGTGAGCACAACTGAATACAACCCCCCCCCACACACACACACACACACACACCCACACACACACACTGTCCCTCTCCGCGTAGTAATTTATCTTACCCACTTCTATGATTGTCCTGTTTCTTCTTCTCTTTGCCAGTTCCTCACATCATTTTCTTGGATCGAAATATGTCGTACTGCAGAAAATGAAGAGAAAAGTGGACTCGTTTCGGAAAAATGTCTAAGTGGGTCAAAGTTCCCATCTCTCTAGACTTTTGTGAATATTGACTAATAAGGCATTTTTATCTGTCATTGTTCTCGTAGTTTGTAACTGTAAATAACTTGATTACGTGGGAGTAGGTGGAAGTACAAGGGAGTACGTGGGAGTACACATGAGTACGTGGTAGTACACATGAGTACGTGGTAGTACACGGGAGTCTGTGGTGGTACACGGGAGTCCGTGGTAGTACACGAAAGTACATGGGAAGGACGTCAGCAAGTGTACTACTGAGACAAGCTATCTTCTAAGAACAAACATCTACTAACAACAACTATCTGCTAAGGACAACTATCTACTAAGAAGAGCTGTCTACTAAGAACCATCTCCAGCCTAGATTCAGGGCTCTCGACTATCATGCAAAAAGATGCCTAACTGATGTACGTGTGTCTTATTCATCTACCTAAAGGTTTTGTATTTTTGTATACCATTAGCACAATAAGAGGATAACAAACCCAAATATGATTTAGTTCCATAGGCATCAACGGAACATTCATCTCCTCCAACAACACGCTTGATATATGTAAAGATTTGAACGTTCTGTGGGCTTGTTTTAGGCACTGTGCTGCTAGACGCATCGCTACGGTCATTTTTTTTTTTAATGTTTACTTGTGGCTAAGTATACGTTTTTGTGTGTTTGCATAAACTTGCATCGTATATTTAAACATTACATCCCCTAACCTGAAATAGAAAAAAAAATCTGACTAACACTAACCACAGATTTGAAAAAAAAAAATCGAAATGCATAGAAGGTTCAGAAAGTAACGCTGGGAATAGTGTAAGAAGAGGAATGGCTGGAACACCTCTGTGTGAAATTTTAATTCAGGCAGTTTTTATAGTTCTGTTAGTCTCTGCTTCCGTCTGTCTATCGATTTATTCTTTAGCTTTCTTCTTGGTCATCGTCTTCATATTCATCTTCGTTGTCTTCTTCACCCCTAATTCTTCCTCTTTTTCCATTTTTTCTTCAATTTCTTTTTACAGTTATTGTTTTCTTATAAAGTTTTTTTTTTTATCGGATACAGAACGTCGTAAAAATGCCTAATTTTTACATCATAATGCTTAGACTGGTGGTGTTGGTTATCTTCATTGTGTTAAAGTTGACTGAGATATGACCATTTTTTTCTCCCTTGAGACTCTCCTTGGTGTCTAAGGGCGACAGCGGCGAATCACGCCTTCTTCCTCTTGCAGTACCCAGCCTGAGCCACCTGCAGCCTCCCACCTTTAAAGATACCTGCACGACCTGCACCATCTACAGTGCCTCCTGTCTGCTAGGGGACACTGTAGATGCCCTCTAGCACTGCCACTGACTGACTGTCACTCAGTCAACCAGTGATTCGGTCGGTGAATGAACCAATCAAACAGTCGCCAATCGGTCAGCAAGCCAATCACCCTCTCACTCAGAGAGGTAGTCAATCAGTGAGCTAATCATCAAGTCGATCATAGTTCGGAAGACAGTCATGAAACAACAGTTATTCAACCAGTTATAACATATGACCTCCAGGCTCTCTCCCTGCTGGTGGAAATACTTAATACTTGCAATATCCATGATTTTTAAAGAGATAGAGGGGTAAGCCAGCGAAAGGCATCGGTCAGATGGCCAAAAGGTCCCAACTGCAGCTCATCATATGACTAAGATCCGCGGCAGGAAACACTTGTCCTATTTCTTGACAAACATTACACATATCTCTGTTGTTCATACTGCCTTCTCCAAAAAAAAAAATATATTTATCACTTTTCAGTATCAATAATGATAATATATACTATATCAGTAATATAATAAATTCCATCATGATATGCGAAGAATATATCAACATCTTTCCCTTAAGTAATATGTAGAAAATTTACATAAGCATATGTAAGGAGATAATGTTGCAGTTTTGAACTGTAGTATCGACACGCCTTCGGCAAGACAGTGACGGAATGATGATGAAAGTGTTTCCTTTTTTTCGGGTCACTCTGCCTCGGTGAGAAAAGGCCGATGTGTTGAAAAAAATATGCAAGGATTGTATTATAATTCGTGAAGTTGTAAACCCGTGGGAAGTTACTCATAGCCGGTAATAGGGGCTTGGTCTCTGATTAGGTTGGCTGTTGCTGACCGTTTGTGTAAGTTACGGGAATCGATCAGATGACTTCAGTGGCTAGTCGGCACGTAGCCGAACACAGACTGTTTTGTTAGTCAGGAACCGTCTACCTGGAGTCTACCTGGAGGGCATTCCGGGGATCAACGCCCCGGCGGCCCGATCCATGACTAGGCCTCCTGGTGGATCAGGGACTGATCAACGAGGCTGGTACTGCTGGCAGCACGCAGTCCAACGTACGAACCACAGCCCGGCTGATCTAGCACTGACTTTATGTATCTGTCCAGCTCCCTCTTGAAGACAACCAGGGGCCTATTGGTAATTCCCTTTACGGCTGCTGGGAGGCTGTTGAACAGTGTTGGGCCCCGGAAACTTAGTGTTTTCTCATAGCGTACAAGTGGCGCCCCTACTTATCACTGAGGGTATGATGCATCGCCTACGAAGTCTTTTGCTTTCGTAGGGAGTGATTTCTGTGTTCAGATTAGGGACCAGTCCCTCCAGAATCTTCCAGGTGTAGATTATTATCTCTCTCTCGCCTGCGCTCCAGTGAGTACAAGTGAAGTGCTTCTAAGCGTTCCCAGTAGTTAAGGTGTTTGATGGAACTTATACGTGCAGTAAAGGTTCTCTGTACATTCTCTAGATCTGCAATTTCACCTGCCTTGAATAGGGATGTTAAGCAGTATTCCAGCCAAGAGAGAACAGTAGAGTAAAAAAAAAAAATGCTACAATGAAGCATTTTATTAATAGAAAGTGTTCAATGTGTCTATTATTACACGAATGCAGCGATATCCAGTCAACAAATGCACGGTGAATGGTATTTGGAGTGATGGTGTTACAAGTGTCGATACCCAGTTTTTCCCAACTTATGGGACACCCTGTCAAATTCATCTTCACAGTAATCATTGAAATATCGATCAAAACGCAACTCCCTTTCCCCGTCTTTCGAGGCATTTTCTCGCCACACTCAGTGCCAAAAGAGTCATAATACCACGGACAGAGTGAAGCCCTGGATGAGCAGAGTGTCAGGAAGTGAGGCTGGTGCCATGCATGTGGACCATCTCAACTCGCGTCGTTCCAGCCACTTGCTGCAGCAACATCGGCCGTAAACTTTATGAGGGTCGAGTCCCTTTCCTCGTCTCAGTATTGTGTTTGGCTTCAGGACTCGCTTTGCCCGCTCCATCATCCTTCTCTGCCTGCCCACCGTGGTGCACCTCGTAAAACTTAAATAAAGTTTGCGATATTTGGCAGTCGAGGATGATTTAATGAGGCTTCATAACTGCCGTGTTTTCAGCTCGAATTGACTGTTTTGGTTATTGTTGGCTTCTTGGGAAGATGGTGGTTTATGAGGCCATTCTGGAGGCCGTTAAGGGAGCTGGTGGTAGTGATCATGAAATTAAAAAGTGTCTTTGGTGGGCGAGGGAGGCGGGAGGGAAGGAGGAACTGAGGGAGTGAAGGACGGACTGAGGGAGGGAAGGTCCTCTGTGTACATCAGTTTCCGGCGTCTCTGCGGAAGCATCTGTTCGAAATAAGTTTCAGAACGATTAAAATGCAGACCTCCATCACACATTGGAACCGAGGGTGCGAAGTGCACTTGTATACTACATATTTGGTTATAATTACAAAGTTTGTTAAACTATTTACATTATCTGGTTTTCAAGTTTTGTATTATCAACATTATTAACAATATTAAAAGAAATTAGTGTTGGAACTAAAGGAAGACTGACTACGAAACAGAAATAAGGATCTCAGCATCTCTACAAGAGAGGAGAACCAGAAGGAAACATGTTCATGAAATTTAGGTACAAATATGAGCATAAAGGTATACTTTCTCCATAGCCACCTAGACAGATTTCCACTTAATCTTGGTGAGATCAGTGAGGAACAAGGGGAGAGGTTCCATCAAGAAATAAAGGTGATAGAGGAGAGGTATCAAGGCAGATGGGACACACATGATGGTGGACTGTTGCTGGAGCTTCCAACGGGACTGTGCTAATGACCAACACAGAAGAAAATCGTACAAAAAACGTTAGAAAATCGTACGAAAAACGTTAGAAAATCGTACAAAAAACGTTAGAAAATCGTACAAAAAACGTTAGAAAATCGTACAAAAAACGTTAGAAAATCGTATAAAAAACGTTAGAAAATCGTACAAAAAACGTTAGAAAATCGTACAAAAAACGTTAGAAAATCGTACGAAAAACGTTTTCATATGAAGTAATTAGTGGTATCTGAATTATCTTACTGTGTTAATCTGTTATTATATAAAATAAAGTGCTAGTATGTATTACATGATTTGACTCCTGTATAATCTAAATAAAATAATTTCAATATAATTTGTAAGCTAGCCCCGCCTACTCAATATACTTTTCACATCTTTTATATTTTTTCAGTGGGATACCAAACTGATCAAAAACTAGAGTCATTGAAGCAAAACTGATGACATATTCGGAATCAGCATCACAAACTTATCCTAAAGTCGGTGTAATATAATTGGCCAGAAAATGAATGATTTAACATCTCATTAACCTGCGTTAAATTTCTTTCGAGGTTCCGAGCGTCGACTTCTGAACATTTATTGTGAACTTTGATGATTCATCTTTTCTGTACTTTAAGTTAGCCAACAAGTGGTGTGTTTGTCCCGTGATCAGCGGACAAAGGATCGAGCCTTCACTAGTACGTGCGCAGAAAGCCCCTCGAAGGATAAAAGTTTCATATACAAGAATTGTAGGTATGTGGGAGTTATATGAACCTAAGATATACTTAAGAAAGAGCACTTCAGCAGGCCTACTGGCCCATGTTAGGCAGGTCCAAGGCACACCCACTCAAGAAGGAAGGAGCACTGTTGAAGGCTTACTGGCCCATGTTAGGCAGGTTCAAGACACACCCACTCAAGGAGGAAGGAGCACTGTCGCAGGCCTACAGGCCCATGTTAGGCAGGTCCAAGACACACCCACTCAAGAAGGACGGAGCACTGTCGCAGGCCTACAGGCCCATGTTAGGCAGGTCCAAGACACACCCACTCAAAAAGGAAGGAGCACTGTAGAAGGCTTACCGGCCCATGTTAGGCAGGCTCAAGACATACCCACTCAAGAAGGAAGGAGCACTGCTGCAGGACTACTCTCCCAAGCAAGGCTTACCATCACAAAGATGCATATAAACAAATATTAAATTAATAAAAAAGGCCGCGACAGGTCAGGCAACTTCTGAACAGTTCCAAGAAACCCTCAGATATGCACTAGTATTGTTGATGTAGATTTTAGATTTTGCCGTTAATTTGTTGCCCGTCCTGTGGACGGTAGCGCAAGAACGTATGGATACATAAACTGTTGCAGCAACTGCGTTTCTAGCTTTCAGGAACCTAAGTAAGGAGTCATTCACGACACTGTATATGACATATATCAGGGCCGTATTGGAGCATGCAGCACCAGCATGGAACCCGGACATGATTAAGCATGTTAGATAAAAGGAAACATTTGCAATTAATGTGATATATTTTATTGTGGCAACGTTTTACTCTCCTGGAGCTTGTCAAGCCGTAACGGCTTGACAAAGCTGATGGAGAGCGAAACGCTGCCTCAATAAAAATATCGCATTTGTTACACATATGTCCCTTTATTAACATATCGGTAATTTTACCAACATTATTACATGATCAAGCATCAAAAAACTGGACAAAGTGCAGAGATTTGCAACGAGGAACCAGGGTCCTGATGGACTAGCGGAAGTTTGACTGGGAAAACATTTAGAAATGGTCTTATCTGTTGCAAACAAATTTAGGACTGGTGAGAGACTGGGTGGTATACACAGCTATACAGGAGAGGCGAGAAGAGGAGGATGGATGAAGGTGGTTTCACATACCTTGGCAGTCAAGAGCTCCTCTTCCAGAAAAAAAACACCCCCGTGGAACTGGGATTTATAACTTTGTGGAAAAATACTATCTCGCCACCAGCACCACTATCATTCATTCAGGAGGGAAAAAGTGAGAGACGGAGAGGGTACGAGCGATACGAGAGAAGAGAGGCGAGATAGACAGGAGAGAGAGAGAGGGAAGGAATGAGAATGAGTGTGTGTGTGTGTGTGAGAGAGAGAGAGAGAGAGAGAGAGAGAGAGAGAGAGAGAGAGGATCCTGAGGGAGAAAGGTAGAGAGGAAGAGGGCAACAAAGGGATTAAGGGAAAGAGTGAGAGAGCTACGGATTAAAGGAGGGTCGGGAAGACACTGGTAGGGCAGAGAAGGAAGGAAGGAGGGAGCTAGGAAGGAAGGAGAGAGCTAGGAAGGAAGGAGAGAGTTAGGAAGGAAGGAGAGAGCTAGGAAGGAAGAGGGTGCTACGAAAGAAAGAGTACCAGGTAGACATTTTTCCCTCACAACACTGTACACATCATTAAGGCCAGAGACAATAGCAGATAACACAGCTAAAGCTCGTATCGTTACGTCAGGTTTAAGCTCGATATCCAGGATCATTTTCTAAACGTTATCTGTAAGTGTAATATATATATATATATATATATATATATATATATATATATATATATATATATATATATATATATATATATATATATATATATACATACATATATATATATATATATATATATATATATATATATATATATATATATATATATATATATATATATATAACAAAAAAGACACTAGTGTCTCTCTATATATATATATATATATATATATATATATATATATATATATATATATATATATATATATATATATATATATATATATATATATATATATATATATATATATATATATATATATATATATATATATATATATATATATATATATATATATAATGTCGTGCCGAATAGGCAGAACTTGCGATCTTGGCTTAAATAGCAACGCTCATCTTGCCATATAGGACAAGTGAAAATTTGTGTATGCAATAATTTCGCCAAAATCATTCTGAAACTAACGAAAAAAATATATTTGACTGTGCTTGTTTAGTACTAAATTATTGTAAACGTATTTAAAATATATTTAGTTGGGTTAGGCTAAAATAAATAGTTCTTGTTATAATAAGGTTAGGTAAGTTTTCTAAGATTCTTTTGGTGCAAATTTAAAATTTTTTACATTAACATTAATGAAAAAAATATATCTCTAAACGTATAAGAGAAATTTTTAGAAAGGACTTAATTTTAAATGAGTTCTTGCTAATTGACCAGTTTTGCCTATTAGGCACGACATATATATATATATATATATATATATATATATATATATATATATATATATATATATGTCGTGCCGAATATGTAAAACTGGTCAATTAGCAAGAACTCATTTAAAATTAAGTCCTTTCTAAAATTTTCTCTTATACGTTTAAAGATATATATTTTTCATTAATGTTAATGTAAAAAAATTTTAATTTTGCATCAAAAGATTCTTAGAAAACTTACCTAACCTTATTATAACAACAGTAGTTTATTTTAGCCTAACCCATCTAAATATATTTTAAATACGTTTACAATAATTTAGTACTAAACAAACACAATCAAATATATTTTTTTCGTTAGGTTCAGAATGAATTTGGCGAAATTATTGCATACACAAATTTTCACTTGTCCTATATGGCAAGATGAGCGTTGCTATTTAAGCCAAGATCGCAAGTTCTGCCTATTCGGCACGACATATATATATATATATATATATATATATATATATATATATATATATATATATATATATATATATATATATATATATATATATATTATTACATAATATGGTACAGAAGATTTAAGAGATACATTGTTGATATAAAGGTGGCATATATGGTACATGTTGTTACGTGTGTATCACCGATTATAAGGCGAAAATCTCATCCAGCTCCTCAGAGCTGGGGCGTGTGCCCGAAATACAGCAGGCATTACCCCTTTAAACAGCCGCACTGAGCCGCTGGAACAGAAAACTAGCTGTCCTGGGAGTCCTAGTTACCCTGATGAGTCTTTTTCCCAGCTCCTTAAGGTATTTCGAT
>NC_091360.1:6082938-6102938 GCF_038502225.1 Cherax quadricarinatus | reverse complement strand
ATATATATATATATAATATATATATATATATATATATATATATATATATATATATATATATATGAACTTATCGTTATAGGTACAAAAGTTTTCGAAATTGCACTTGAAACCTATAAATCTGCGTCATGCCCCTAAATACTCTTCGTAATCTAAATTCTGTATTCTTTGTTTTTGTTATTAATGTGGTAGCTGGAGGCTGTATATTAAAGGTTATTCAAGTGGTTTACTTACGTGCATATACACAGAGAGGTTTATATCTGTTTATATAGATAACGAGACTTTATTTGAATTCCTGTACAAGATATTTAAATCCTTTTGATGTTAGGATTCAGGTATATTGCAGTTTTAATGGCCCACGAGTGGCCAGTAGGTTTTAATACTTCATGTCCAGAGGTGTCTTGGACCCTAGAGAACTAACTATCCGCAGCAGTACAAGAAGCCGGACTGGCTGTCAGGGGTGCGTGGTTCAGAGTCCAATATTCTGATAGCTCGTATATCTTGGACTGGATTTGACGCAGGAAGAGGCGTCATCCATTGAATGTCCTGTGGATGGCACCTCCTGGGCCTGCTGCACCAGTAACTCTTAACTGGAACAGCTGTAGAATGCATCATTACAGAGCCAGAGTATCTATACTGTAAATGTCGTAAACGGAAGATAAAAAAAAAAAAAGATTACTGAAGAAGCAGAAGAAAAAGGAGAAGACGAAGTAGCAGGGAAAAGAAACAACAACAATGATGATATCTTCCAGGGAGGGTTATTAGTCTAAGTTAACACAAGAAAGCTAAATCGTGTATTTTATTTCCGTTGGGAGTTCTGCTGTCTTCCCAGGAGAGTCACAACGGCATGCTAACAAATTCACAGAAACAACAGTATGAGGAGACTTGCCGTTGCGTTTAAACCCTCACCCTAGGCTCAATCCTGGATCAAACTTGAGCACTGAAAACTACGTGACCCTAATCTGTTATAATCAACAGCTGTGTTATCATTACTCTGGTGGGTCACAGCAGATGGTGCTTTTAGAACCCACTATTACTCATTGATGATAATACCAGGAGCAACAACAAATTCTGGTGAACACCAAAGTGTAATGAGCACTTGTGAGTAATCAATAATAACCCATGTTTGTAGATGAATGGTTCAGAGAACCGACATGTTGATAAATTAGACACATGTGCAACTCTTGGGTATCTTTATTGAGGAAACGTTTCGCCACACAGTGGCTTCATCAGTCCATACAAAGGAGAATCTTGAAGAACAGGAGGAGAATGAGGTAATCAGTCCCTCAACCTTGAGTCGATGTGGTCAGTCCATCAATCTTGATTGATGGACAATTCAAGATTGATGGACTGACCACATCGACTCAAGGTTGAGGGACTGATTACCTCATTCTCCTCCTGTTCTTCAAGATTCTCCTTTGTATGGACTGATGAAGCCACTGTGTGGCGAAACGTTTCCTCAATAAAGATACCCAAGAGTTGCACATGTGTCTAATTTATCAATAATAACCCACATGAAGACAAACTCTGTAGATTAATTGATCTGTGTTTTTCGATCCCCTTCTGGGATTCTATTCAACAGATTACATGTTCGATAATCTGAATGTCTGTTTTCATAATCCTTCTAATATTCATATTTAATGCTGGCTATGCTTGCACCAAAATACAGTAAATAGGTGAGGAACCTTGTCTTGGATAATGGTCCTGGACCACTGTCAAGTAGCATCTGGATGTCAAGTGACAAAATGGACCATTGCTTCTTGACGGTGGTCCATTACGAGCCGGAACGTCGGCTTGAGGTTCTCCTAATTGCCAGATTTTGGCTGTTCCAGCCACGGTACCGTGAATGAACTTTTATCTTTGCATCAACTTCAGGTATAATGTATCTTAACGAAATACACCGCTTGCTAGTGACTTCTTCTATGCCTAGAAATATTTATTACATATATACTACAAGAAATAAATTATTTATGCTTTGGTTATGGCCGTAGTAGCAAGGGGTTCTACGCTCTGCAGCAGAGGTTCTGGTTCTTGCATTGGGGTTCTGATGGTGGTAGCGGGGGGAGGGGGGGTTCTGTTGATGGTAGTACCCCTTTAGTCTTATCAGGGTTCCCAGCACCAGCCTGCATCGGTAGATCTCCCAATTTCCCTCTCGTCTAAGTCTCAGCTTAACTTAGCTCTCTAAGTTTCTTCAATCCTTTCTCCAAACTTACTCTTTAAGTCTCTCCAGACCCCGCTCTCTCCCTCTCTGTTTCTTCTCCTTTCCTTCCACCTTTCTCTTCTCCCTGCTTGCCCTTCTCCATTATTCTCGTCCTCTTTCAAGCTATCTTTTCATCATTTCATTCATTTCTCTCTGTTCTTCCCTGTTTCCCCTCGTCGCTTCTTCCTCCTTGTTCTCTCTCCTATTGCCTCTCTTTTTCCCTCCTTTTCTTTCCTTTCCGTTTTTGACTTCTTTATTACCTCTCTCCTTCCTTTGTGTTCATCCTCCTCTCCTTCCTTCAATATTTTTCCATCGTTTATAATTTATTTACCATATTGTCCCTTCTACTTGTTTTCCTCCACTGTAATTCTCACCATCCTGCCCTGGGCCCCATGCTCTGGGCCCCATGCTCTTGGCCACATACCATGACCGCCCATGATCTGGACCACTTGCCATCGGAATCAATATTCTGGACCCTATGTCTTAGGTCCCATGCCCTGGGCTTTATGCCATGGGCCCCCATGTCCTGGGTTCCATGCCCTTGACCTCATGCCCTGGGCTCCATGAAGCCTGGGAGACAATTCTGGAATGCACAGAGTACAGGACGCTGTATGTCATGTATGCTCGTTACTGTCAAAAATGCCATTGAGGAAGGCTCTAATCCCTGTCTCTTTAATCCCTGTCCCTCTAACACATGTCCCTTTAATCTCTGTCCCTTTAATTCCTGTCCCTTTAATCCCTGTCCCTTTAATCCCTGTCCCTTTAATCCATGTCCCTTTAATGAGTTTAATCCATGTCCCTTTAATCCCTATTCCTCTAATCCCTGCCCCTCTAATCCTAATCCCTTTAATCACTGTCCTCTTAATCCCAGTCCCTTTAATCCCTGTCCATTTAATCCATTTTCTTTTAATCCGTCCGTCTAATCCCTGCCCCTTTAATCCCTGTACCTTTAATCCCTGTCCCTTTAATCCCTATCCCTTCAATCCCTGTCCCCTAATCCCGTCCTTCTAGTCCCTGTCCCTTTAATCCGTGTCCCTCTAATCCGTGTCCCTTTAATACCTGTCCCTTTAATTCCTATCCCTCTAATCCCTGTCCCTCCAATCCCTGTCCCTCTAATCTCTGTCCCTCTAATCCCTGTCCCTCTAATCGCTGCTTCTTTAATCTTTTATGTTTGCACTCCGTACAGATGACAGCCTTGTATGATCCTTGTGGGTTTAACGCTTAGTTATGATTATAATAACAACATTCAGTACGGAAGAAAATCCCGGTCTCAGCCAATCACCGTCCCCACTATCCCCGTCTCATCCAGTCACTGCTGAGCCAAGTCTCGTCCCCTGTTATCCTCGTCCCTCCAGTCCTCATCCCTCATTCCCCGAACCTTATATCCCTGTCACCCAATTACCATCTGTTCTATCTATTCTGCTTTTCTAATCCTCTATTTGGAATGAATATGCTGTTACCGGGGTGTGTATCCTCCCAACGGGTTGTATGTTCTCCCGACGGGTTGTATATCCTCCCAGCGGGTTATATATCCTCCCAACAGGTTATATCCTGCTAACGGGTTATATCCTCCCAAAGGGTTATATATCCTACCAACGAGTTGTATCCTCCCAACAGGTTGTTTATCCTCCCAACAGGTTGTTTATCCTCCCAACGGGTTGTATATCCAGTCTATAGAACTTTCACAAATAACCAGCACACAGAGAGAAGCTTACGACGACGTTTCGGTCCGACCTGGACCATTTACAAAGTCTCCTGTGTGCGGGTTTTTAGTGTATTGTTCCAGTCACGGTATTGTGCCTTTTGTTGTTTAATAGAGCTAATATCCTGCCGTTGGGCTGTCACTGCTTGGTCGCTAACGCAGTGGGTAACCTTTATGTTTGTCTCCGGTTCGAATCCTCTCATTTCTTGGTAGAAGCACAATAGTGAAACGACTTCAAGGAGAAATACCAATATTTATCGTTGAAACCTCTCGTATCTACTTCTCCAAGGATATTGTTCCCAACAGTTCCAGTACAACTTGGCCCATCTGCTGATTATATATATATATATATATATATATATATATATATATATATATATATATATATATATATATATATATATATATATATATAATATATATATGTCGTGCCGAATATGTAAAACTGGTGAATTAGCAAGAACTCATTTAAAATTAAGTCCTTTCTAAAATTTTCTCTTATACGTTTAAAGATATATTTTTTTCATTAATGTTGATGTAAAAATTTATAATTTTGCACCAAAAAGAACTTAGAAAACTTACCTAACCTTATTATAACAAGAACAATTTATTTTAGCCTAACCCAACTAAATACATTTTAGATTTGTTTACAATAATTTAATACTAAACAAACACAGTGAAATATATTTTTTTCGTTAGGTTCAGAATGATTTTGGCGAAATTATTGCATACACAAATTTTCACTTGTCCTATATGGCAAGATGAACGTTGCTATTTAAGCCAAGATCGCAAGTTCTGCCTATTCGGCACGACATATATATATATATATATATATATATATATATATATATATATATATATATACACAAAACAACCACCGTGAAAGAATAGTGAAATTCCAAGCACTTTCATGACTTCTCACACTATCAAGGAACTATCATAGTTCCTAGATAATGTGAGACGTCACGAATGCGCTTAGAATTTCACTATTCTTTCACAGTGGTTGTTTTGCATATTCTGAAATCAACTGTTTACTGTGATCTTATTGTATATATATATATATATATATATATATATATATATATATATATATATATATATATATATATATATATATATATATATATATATATATGTCGTGCCGAATAGGCAGAATTTGCGATCTTGGCTTAAATAGCAACGTTTATCTTGCCATATAGGACAAGCGAAAATTTGTGTATGCAATAATTTGGCCAAAATCATTCTGAACCTAACGAAAAAAATATATTTTACTGTGTTTGTTTAGTATTAAAATACTGTAAACAAATCTAAAATATATTTAGTTGGGTTAGGCTAAAATAAATTGTTCTTGTTATAATAAGGTTAGGTAAGTTTTCTAAGATTCTTTTGGTGCAAAATAAAATTTTTTTTACATTAACATTAATGAAAAAATATATCTTTAAACGTACAAGAGAAAATTTTAGAACTGACTTAATTTTAAATGAGTTCTTGCTAATTGACCAGTTTTACATTATATATATATGTATATATATATATATATATATATATATATATATATATATATATATATATATATATATATATATATATTATATATATTTTATATATATATATATATATATATATATATATATATATATATATATATATATATATATATATATATATTTTATTTATTTCATCCTGTTGCACAGTAGACAGAAAGGAGAGAAAATCTCTCTTGCAGTGATTTTATTTCTTGCCCTGAGACTTTACTACTACTACTACTACTACTACTACTCCATTGATCCTACTACTACCACAACTACTATTGCCTCGTTTCTCTCCCCTTCGTCTTTTGTGTTACTACCACTGCTTTCCCCTAATTAATACTTTCACCCTGTTGACATTATTATTATTGCTGTTGCTGTTAGTGTTGTTATGTTGTTATGAAGGTGGAGGTGTCCATGGAGGGTGTGAGAGTAATACACTGGTGTTTACACTAGCATGTACGAGCCAGTCTGCCAGCCACCTACAGCTGGATCCAGTGAGGAAATCCACGATATTTATAACCCTGTAACAGTTTCGGAATTCCTGCCTTCACTGCAACATTTCCAGGCTACCGCGTGACATTCCTACAATACTGGCACTGAATGTGATGAATGTATGTGGGGGGGGGGGTGTGAGGGTGTACATTCACCCATTTTTTATGGCAGGGGTCGAATCTCAGCTCCTGGCATTGTCTTTTAATTTGTCCCTTGTCGATCTTGCTCTTTTCTAGGCTATGGGGCCTTGTCGTATCTCTAATTAAAGATATGAAAAAGCCTGCCTCTGCTACTTCAACTACTACATCGATCAAGTTATTCCCGTTTTTGACCATCCTCAGGCCATAGAAATACTTCCTACCATCCCTGTGACTCATTCCTATTTAACAATTACCTGTGTACTCGTCCATCTGTTTCTAGCCTCTCGGACAATATTCCTTTCCATCCTGTCAAGTTCTTTTGGTATATTATATGTCGATATTATGGCTCCCCTAGTTTTTTCTCCCTCTAAAGTCGTCAGGTATAGTTTCTGTAGCTCATATTCCTTAGTTCTGTGGCCAGGCTGATTACATATCTCTGCACTTTCTATTGTTTATTAACATGCTTCATAGGGTGAGGGTTCCATGTTGGTGTTGCATACTCCAAGAAGGGCCTGACGTATGCCGTATATACAATAGAGCTACGAATGATCCGGCTGAAGTTCCTGAAGGCACCCCAGCACTTGGTGCAGAGGTTATTCGACTGATGTTAGCCTCTGGCAATGTTCATGACACTTTTTTTTACCACTGGGTCTTTTTTTCCTTGAATATTTGCAGCCTCTTACCCTCGAGTCAACACTCTCTCGTCGTTGTTTTTCATCTACTCCCCACTTTTAATAACCTTACGTGTGCTGGGGTTGAATTTCAGTAGCCATAGCAGCCTAGGCAGACATTACGATATTACGGGGTAGGTAATGAGAGGTGTGGGTCGTCAGGTTAGGTTAGGTAAGGTTTGTCAGGAAACAGGACAAGTGTTACCTAACGCAGATTCAGCTGATTACCCGCCTTTGGAGGTTTTGGTCATTTGAACGAGGCCTTCAGCTGGCTTACCGGATCACCCCTTAAAAAAAATGGTCATAGTTAATAAATTCAATCTCTTCGTCCATCTTTATAAGTTCTACTGTGTTGTAGGAGCATGCAAAGAAACAGTTGTTTTCTCCCCGCCTCAGTGTTGTAGGAGCATGCAAAGAAACAATTGTTTTCTCCCCGCCTCAGTGTTGTAGGAGCATGCAAAGAAACAATTGTTTTCTCCCCGCCTCAGTGTTGTAGGAGCATGCAAAGAAACAATTGTTTTCTCCCCGCCTCAGTGTTGTAGGAGCATGCAAAGAAACAATTGTTTTCTCCCCGCCTCAGTGTTGTAGGAGCATGCAAAGAAACAATTGTTTTCTCCCCGCCTCAGTGTTGTAGGAGCATGCAAAGAAACAATTGTTTTCTCCCCGCCTCAGTGTTGTAGGAGCATGCAAAGAAACAATTGTTTTCTCCCCGCCTCAGTGTTGTAGGAGCATGCAAAGAAACAATTGTTTTCTCCCCGCCTCAGTGTTGAAGGAGCATGTAAAAAAAAAAAATTCCCTAGCCTCAGGATTTTGCCTCTTAAAAATTCGAAAGAAGATTAATTTCACCAACCTGAGAACATGTTCTGAATACCTCCCAATGATTTGGGCTTTTCATGAAGTCAGCTTCTTTTGGGATCTTCATTTGGCTTAACATTTTGCATGAGGGAATGAAAGCCCTCGTATTTTCATTCAAATTCTTATTAGAGTCGTTTGCAAATGTTAAGCCCGTGGGTTTGATGCAGTGTCTGGCGAACAGGAGGTAATTCTTCAAATTACAGACCGGGTGGGGTTCGTGTAATTACGATTACACGAGTCAGAATGTAATTATGTTTGATACGCCAAAGAGGAGTGTAGCTCTCATTCCAGGATCAAGATCCTTTCACCGGCATGAAGGCACCCTTACGTGAGGGGTATCTATTATTCCAAATAACAGAGGTTTCTGTGCAGGTTAATAATCAATTATCTCGTATTGATTTTATTGTGGTGATTTATATTATACTTTAACACAGAAGCCGAGAATAGGTCTTTGGATGTCTTTTCTGAGGTCCGCTGAGCACCTTCTCTGTGCTTTATCTTCACTCTTGTCTTATGTCTTCGTTTCTCCGATTCCTCTGGATTTCTTGTTACTGTGTGTACTCACCTAGTTGTGGTTGCAAGGGTCGAATCATAGCTCCTGGCTCCGCCTCTTCACTGGCCGGTACTGGGTCACTCTCCCTGCACCATGAGCTTTATCATACCTCTACTTTAAGCTATGAATAGATCCTGCCTCCACTACATCGCTCCCCAAACTATTCCACTTCTTGACTACTCTGTGACTGAAGAAATACTTCCTGACATCCCTGTGATTCATCCGAGTCTTCAACTTCCAACTGTGTCCCCTTGTTGCTGTGTCCCATCTCTTGAGCATTCTGTCTCTGTCCACCTTGTCAATTCCTCTCAGTATTTTGTGTATGTGTGTATACGAAAGTACATACATGTGCGTACTCCTATTTAGCATATTCTCTCGGTAGATAAGACACATAGGCAACATTTAGGCAACTTTATTCCGAAACGTTTCGCCTACACAGTAGGCTTCTTCAGTCGAGTACAGAAAGTTGGCGGGAGCAGTAGAGATGTGAAGACGATGTAATCAGTCCAGCACCCGTGAAGCAGTAGATTTGAGGTTGTCAGTCCCTCAGCCTGGAGAAGTTCTGTTCCAAAGTCTGGAACTAACTGAAGATCAAGTGACAGTGTTGAGACTTAAATACTGTCGGAAGGAGAGGTGCAGAGTAGTAGTAGTGAGAATGTAGCCATTAAGAGGTACCTGTCGGTATTGTATACCATTTGATAATCACTCAGCATATTCTCTCTCTCTCCCGTCTCTCTTCCGTCTCTCTCCCGTCTCTCTCCCGTCTCTCGTCTCTCTCCCGTCTCTCTCCCGTCTCTCTCCCGTCTCTCGTCTCTCGTCTCTCTCTCGTCTCTCTCCCGTCTCTCTCCCGTGTCTCTCCCGTCTCTCTCCCGTCTCTCTCCCGTCTCTCTCCCGTCTTTCTCCCGTTTCTCTCTCCCGTCTCTCTCTCCCGTCTCGCTCTCCTCCCACACACTTTCCCCATATCCTAGGTCACATCCACTTGGTTGAGGTGTATATGCGGCTTTGATTAAGACCAAGCAACCATCTACCTCCATTTTTACGACCTAAGTAGCGGAGAAATTTCCCCTTTCTTCAAGATTACCTCTGGTTTATAGCATCTGACTTAGAACGGATTATGGAAAGGCTCTGGACCACAGTTAATGACCTGATGCAGCTACTGCTGGTACCTACATGGTGTGCAGCTTCTGACTTGCAATATAATATATATCTCTTTGGGTATAACCCGGACAACGGGAAGGCAAAGGAGACTCAACTTTGTGTCCACCATCAGGCATGTTTTTTCACCTCTCTTCTGTAGTACATGGACCACTGATGTCTCTTGTCGTTCGTGAATTTGACGCTACTGTCATTGTAGCTCACAGGCTTCCCTCTCTATCAGCCGCTGCCTTTACTGATGCCGTTGTTAATGGTGATCATAAAGAACAAAAAGGCACAATACCGTGACTAGAACAATGGACTTGTGATGTTTCGGTTAGACTTGGACGATTGTCTCGTCACACTGTGAAAGTCAGTGGTCCAAATCGGATCGAAATGTTGTCATAAGTTTTTTTATCCTATGTGCGAGTTATTTGTGTAAAGTTGATCATATCTCTGGTAGTGATACATCCGGTACTGATGCCTCTGGTGATGATGCCTCCGGTACAGATGCCTCTAGTACTGATGCCTCTGGTACTGAGACCTCCGGTACTGATGCCTCTGGTACTGAGACCTCCGGTACTGATGCCTCTGGTACTGAGACCTCCGGTACTGATGCCTCTGGTACTGAGACCTCCGGTACTGATGCCTCCGGTATTGATGTCTGGTACTGATGCTTCCGGTACTGATGCCTCTGGTACTGATGCCTCTGGTACTGATGCCTCTGGTACTGATGCCTCCGATATTGATACCTCCGGTACTGATGTCTCTGGTTCTGATACCTCCGGTACTGATGCCTCCGGTACTGATGTCTCTGGTTCTGATACCTCCGGTACTGATGCCTCTGGTACTGATGCCTTCATGCTGATGCCTCTGGTACTGATACCTCTGGTACTGATGCCTCCGGTACTGATGTCTCTGGTTCTGATACCTCCGGTACTGATGCCTCTGGTACTGATGCCTTCATGCTGATGCCTCCGGTACTGATGCCTCAAGTACTGATGCCTCTGGTACTGATGCCTCCGGTACTGATGCCTCCGGTACTGATGCCTCCGGTACTGATACCTCCGGTACTGATACCTCCGGTACTGATACCTCCGGTACTGATGCCTCCGGTACTGATGTCTCCGGTACTGATGCCTCTGGTACTGATACCTCCGGTATTGATGTCTCCGGTACTGATGCCTCCGGTACTGATGCGTCCGGTACTGATGCCTCCGGTACTGATGCCTCTGGTACTGATGCCTCCGGTACTGATACCTCCGGTTCTGATGCCTTTGGTACTGATGCCTCCGGTACTGATGCCTCTAGTACTCATACCTCCGGTATGATACCTCCGGTTCTGATACCTCTGGAACTGATGCCTCCGGTACTGATGCCTCCGGTACTGATGCCTCCGGTACTGATACCTCCGGTACTGATACCTCCGGTACTGATGCCTCCGGTACTGATGCCTCTGGTACTGATACCTCCGGTATTGATGTCTCCGGTACTGATGCCTCCGGTACTGATGCCTCCGGTACTGATGCCTCCGGTACTGATGCCTCCGGTACTGATACCTCCGGTACTGATACCTCTGGTACTGATGCCTCCGGTACTGATGCCTCTGGTACTGATACCTCCGGTATTGATGTCTCCGGTACTGATGCCTCCGGTACTGATGCCTCCGGTACTGATGCCTCCGGTACTGATGCCTCCGGTACTGATGCCTCTGGTACTGATGCCTCCGGTACTGATACCTCCGGTTCTGATGCCTTTGGTACTGATGCCTCCGGTACTGATGCCTCTAGTACTCATACCTCCGGTATGATGCCTCCGGTTCTGATACCTCTGGAACTGATGCCTCCGGTACTGATGCCTCCGGTACTGATGCCTCCGGTTCTGATGCCTCCGGTACTGATTCCTCCGGTACTGATGCCTCCGGTACTGATGCCTCCGGTACTGATGCCTCTGGTACTGATACCTCCGGTATTGATGCCTCCGGTACTGATGCCTCCGATACTGATGCCTCCAGTACTGATGCCTTCGGTACTGATGCCTCCGGTACTGATGCCTCCGGTACTGATGCCTCTGGTACTGATGACTCCGGTACTGATGCGTCCGGTACTGATGCCTCCGGTACTGATGCCTCCGGTTCTGATACCTTTGGTACTGATGCCTCCGGTACTGATGCCTCTAGTACTGATACCTCCGGTACTGATGCCTCCGGTACTGATGCCTCCGGTTCTGATGCCTCCGGTACTGATCCTCCGGTACTGATGCCTCCGGTACTGGTGCCTCCGGTACTGATGCCTCCGATACTGATGCCTCCGATACCGATGCCTCCGGTACTGATACCTCCGGTACTGATGCCTCCGGTACTGATGCCTCCGGTACTGATGCCTCCGGTACTGATGCCTCCGGTACTGATGCCTCCGGTACTGATGCCTCCGGTACTGATGCCTCCGATACTGATGCCTCCGGTACTGATGCCTCCGGTACTGATGCCTCCGGTACTGATGCCTCCGGTACTGATGCCTCCGGTACTGATGCCTCCGGTACTGATGCCTCCGGTACTGATGCCTCCGGTACTGATGCCTCCGGTACTGATGCCTCCGATACTGATGCCTCCGGTACTGATGCCTCCGGTACTGATGCCTCCGGTACTGATGCCTCCGGTACTGATGCCTCCGGTACTGATGCCTCCGGTACTGATGCCTCCGGTACTGATGCCTCCGGTACTGATGCCTCCGGTACTGGTGCCTCCGGTACTGGTGCCTCCGGTACTGGTGCCTCCGGTACTGATGCCTCCGATACTGATGCCTCCGGTACTGATGCCTCCGGTACTGATGCCTCCGGTACTGATGCCTCCGGTACTGATGCCTCCGGTACTGATGCCTCCGGTACTGATGCCTCCGGTACTGATGCCTCCGGTACTGATGCCTCCGGTACTGATGCCTCCGGTACTGATGCCTCCGGTACTGATGCCTCCGGTACTGATACCTCCGGTACTGATGCCTCCGGTACTGATGCCTCCGGTACTGATGCCTCCGGTACTGATACCTCCGGTACTGATGCCTCCGGTACTGATGCCTCCGGTACTGATGCCTCCGGTACTGATGCCTCCGGTACTGATGCCTCCGGTACTGATGCCTCCGGTACTGATGCCTCCGGTACTGATACCTCTTAACCAAGTTGTAGATAAAGTTCAGACAGTGATTGTTTTCTGTTCACATTTTCCTGTATTTTGGTTGTGTTCTGTGTAATGTTTTGGACCGTCATTGTTCTCTGTAATGTTTTGGACCATCATTGTTCTCTGTAATGTTTTGGACCATCATTGTTCTCTGTAATGTTTTGGACCATCATTGTTCTCTGTAATGTTTTGGACCATCATTGTTCTCTGTAATGTTTTGGACCATCATTGTTCTCTGTAATGTTTTTGACCATCATTGTTCTCTGTAATGTTTTTGACCATCATTGTTCTCTGTAATGTTTTGGACCATCATTGTTCTCTGTAATGTTTTGGACCATCATTGTTCTCTGTAATGTTTTGGACCATCATTGTTCTCTGTAATGTTTTGGACCATCATTGTTCTCTGTAATGTTTTGGACCATCATTGTTCTCTGTAATGTTTTGGACCATCATTGTTCTCTGTAATGTTTTGGACCATCATTGTTCTCTGTAATGTTTTGGACCATCATTGTTCTCTGTAATGTTTTTGACCATCATTGTTCTCTGTAATGTTTTGGACCATCATTGTTCTCTGTAATGTTTTGGACCATCATTGTTCTCTGTAATGTTTTGGACCATCATTGTTCTCTGTAATGTTTTGGACCATCATTGTTCTCTGTAATGTTTTGGACCATCATTGTTCTCTGTAATGTTTTGGACCATCATTGTTCTCTGTAATGTTTTGGACCATCATTGTTCTCTGTAATGTTTTTGACCATCATTGTTCTCTGTAATGTTTTGGACCATCATTGTTCTCTGTAATGTTTTTGACCATCATTGTTCTCTGTAATGTTTTGGACCATCATTGTTCTCTGTAATGTTTTGGACCATCATTGTTCTCTGTAATGTTTTGGACCATCATTGTTCTCTGTAATGTTTTGGACCATCATTGTTCTCTGTAATGTTTTGGACCATCATTGTTCTCTGTAATGTTTTTGACCATCATTGTTCTCTGTAATGTTTTGGACCATCATTGTTCTCTGTAATGTTTTGGACCATCATTGTTCTCTGTAATGTTTTTGACCATCATTGTTCTCTGTAATGTTTTGGACCATCATTGTTCTCTGTAATGTTTTGGACCATCATTCTTGCTGCAGTTGGTGAAAATAGTAAATTTTGCTGGTGATAGTAATTTTATTCTTGTTACATAGTCAAACAAGATTTGTTGAGCAAGTAGTTTAATTCACTTAATAATGCTGGGGATGAGTTTTAAGAAGATACGTATAGTATTACGAAGCTATGAAGAGAGAGAAAGAGAGAGGGGAGGGGTTGGAAAGAAAGTGTATAGAGATGAAATTAAAAGTGAGATAGGGAAATTTTGGTAAACATGTTTTAAGAGTAGACAGTCAAAGCTAAAATAAATAAATATTCATCTACGAAATAATTATAAAATATAGAAACACGATAGAAACGCAAACACGATTAAATATAAATTCATGCAAGAGATGTTTCCGTCAGCATAAACAAGACGAAGTAACTTGTTGTTGCTATGCCGATGTCTGGAAGGTTAGACAGGAAACAGACAGGTACCTGCCGCCTCCAAAACCAACTTGTGCCTTTCACTTTCTCTCTGTCAGACCAACACCTGTTGTTATCTACACTCCAGGAAGACTAGCTGACGCTGACGCTGACGCTGACGCTGACGCTGACGCCGGAGGTGAAGCCAGCTAGTGTTGGCACACTAGGGAAATCAACTGTTGTTTACGCGTGAACGAAAATATGCTATTTTTTTTTTTTTTTTTTTTTTTTTTAGAAAGTGAGAAAGGACCAGCTTTTACTGACGCCAAAGAGATGACCAGCTGTTATTTACTGACGCCAAAGAGATGACCAGCTGTTGTTTACTGACGCCAAAGAGATGACCAGCTGTTGTTTACTGACGCCAAAGAGATGACCAGCTGTTGTTTACTGACGCCAAAGAGATGACCAGCTGTTGTTTACTGACGCCAAAGAGATGACCAGCTGTTGTTTACTGACGCCAAAGAGATGACCACCTGTCGGTTACACACGGTGGAAGATGACCTGCTTTAAAAACGTGAGAAAGGACCAGCTTTTATTGACGCCTGAGAGATGACCAGCTGTTGTTTACATATGTAGGAAGATCAGCTGATTTTTAAAACGCGGGGGAGAACCATGTTTTATTGACATAATTAGTAAGATTTAAAGAAGGAAAAGAAAAAAACGGGTGCTTTTTGACACCCTATGACGGACCAGTTTCTGTTAACAGATATGGAAACCCAATAGCTGTTTATAACAGCTAGGAGAACATCAGCTGTTATTGACAGCCGAGGGAAGATCATCTGTTTATGAAAGCTGTGGTAACATCAGTCGTTTACATAAGTGAGAACATCAACTTTAGACGCGTCTAACAGTGACAAGCAGTAATCGGAATTTTTAGATTTTGTTTACATCTAGAAATGTAATTCTTTTTATTAATTTCTCTGTGACAAGCTTTAAACATCCATTATCTCTATTCCCCTCGCCTATATATAATGGCTTCCTTTATTTGTAAATGTTTCAAGTTGCACCGGAACGTCGTCGTATGTGCGGGTTATTTATGATAAGATAAGATTTCGTTCGGATTTTTAACCCCGGAGGGTTAGCCACCCAGGATAACCCAAGAAAGTCAGTGCGTCATCGAGGACTGTCTAACTTATTTCCATTGGGGTCCTTAATCTTGTCCCCCAGGATGCGACCCACACCAGTCGACTAACACCCAGGTACCTATTTGCTGCTAGGTGAACAGGACAACAGGTGTAAGGAAACGTGTCGAAATGTTTCCACCCGCCGGGAATCGAACCCAGGCCCTCCGTGTGTGAAGCGGGAGCTTTAGCCACCAGGCCACCGGGTCATTGTTCCAGTCAAGGTATTGTGCATTTTTGTTCGTTATCTATATTATCTAGCAATTTTAATATTCATAAAGGCATGAGAAAGTAAAGAAATATTAAAATATATTATGAAAATACTCTTTAATTGTTGCGCGTTTGTTGTAAATAAATTGAAGGAGATTTCGAGCCTGTCAATGCTTGCTGAACTTAAGGAGCAATACATGGTGCTTTACTGAGCCGTTTGGTTTAAGATACTGGTGCTTGAGGAAGCACTGGGCTTCAACCAATTGTCGAGAAGGCATAACCAGAATGGTCATAATACGCATGAGTGTACAGTAGGTAAAACAGTAATGCTGGGTGCTTGCCGATACGCGCTTTCTCTTGTTCGCTTTCTCTCTCTCCCTCTCTTTCTCTTTTTTTTTTTTTTTACACAGGGTTTGACAAGGTTAAGGATCCCTAGCTTTATTGACAAACTATTTACAGGTTAAGGATTCCTTACTTTATTGGCAAGCTAAGAGCTGTTACTTACATCAGCTCTCTCTCTGCTTCTTCCTCTTCTTCGTCTTTCTTACCCTCCTCCATCCTGTCTTCCTCCATTTCCTCTTCCTCCTCCATCCCGTCTTCCTCCATTTCCTCTTCCTCCTCCATCCCGTCTTCCTCCATTTCCTCTTCCTCCTCCATCCCGTCTTCCTCCATTTCCTCTTCCTCTTCCATCTCCTCCCTCAGAAGACCTCTTCTCATAGCTGGCCAGTAATCCCTTCTCAGACATCCCAAGTCTGTTCTCGGAGGGAGCCCCTGGCATCGCCTACCCGCTCACTAATTAAGCTTATATGAGCTTCGTTCGCCCTTTCGCTATGGAGGGGTGAATAGCCTTTTAATTTGAAGCAGTCTTGTGCCTCCTCCACCAATATTGCGCACGGCGCCACCGACTAAGTTGATTTTGCAATCAAATTTGGTTTTCTGTGCCTTAGAGCGGGGAGTTAGGAGGCATGCAAGGGTGTGTTAGGAGTGCTGGGCTTTAACTTCGGGTGTAGTGGCAGTGTGTAGTTTGTGTAGCAATTAAGAAGCGAGGGTTTGGCCTGTGAGAGTCCGTCTTGCCTCTGGGGTAAGATGCGCTAGGAGATGGAAGCGTGTGTGTGTGTGCGTGTTTGTATGTGTGTGTGTGTGTGTGTGTGTGTGTGTGTGTGTGTGCGTGCGTGCACGCGTGCGTGTCTCGGTGAAGTAGCCATGATACCTTGCTTATACATATGCAAAATATTCATTGAATCCACAGTTTTACTCAGACGATTTTTCCCAAACTACAGTAAATCTATTTATGCTACCATCATGCTGCTGCAGTCTCGTATAAACAATGAATATTGCCATGCAAAAGTGTAAACAAAAAAATATTATCATGCAAAAGTGTAAACAAAAAAATATTATCATGCAAAAGTGTAAACAAAAAAATATTATAATGCAAAAGTGTAAACAAAAAAATATTATCATGCAAAAGTGTAAACAAAAAAATATTATCATGCAAAAGTGTAAACAAAAAAATATCATGCAAAAGTGTAAACAAAAAAATATCATGCAAAAGTGTAAACAAAAAAATATTATCATGCAAAAGTGTAAACAAAAAAATATTATCATGCAAAAGTGTAAACAAAAAAATATTATCATGCAAAAGTGTAAACAAAAAAATATTATCATGCAAAAGTGTAAACAAAGAATATTGCCATACAAAAGTGTGAAAAAGATTATTGCCACGCAAACTTGGAAAAATTATCACCTTTAGCTTTGGAATTCATTTGGCTTATATATTTATCGCATCAAAATATATCGCATAAATATACCCGTATCTCAACCAGGATAATTAAGCCGGAAAACTGGATTGCAATATATACCCAGAATAATGCTAAAAATTCACCTCTGTTATTTCCCCGTCCTGGACGATGGAATAAACGGACGGAAATGCACTATAATGCGATAATTTGTGACGTTTCGCTTACATAACGGGGTTCTTGAAGACACTACATAGATGTATATTAATGCTATTATATATTAACAAGTATGCTAATAGGAAATATTCAGTTCATGGCATTTTATTGAGAAGTTTCGTCTGATGTTTCGCGCACACAATGGGGGAAATGTAGCCAGAAAGGATAGCATAATATTGCATTTGTGTGATTTTCCGTGTCTGTATTTTCTATAATTTCTCTCCAGTTTTGGAAGACCTGACTATGGTGAGAGAACAAACAGGAAAAACAGTAAATGTTAACTCCTTTAACGGACGCTGTTGAAGGGCTTTTGATTTGGTGAATTAGAGTTACCATTACCTTCCAAAACCCTGTATAAACTAATATGAATGTAATATGAATGTAAAAAAAATCTTGAAAAGAAGCATGGTAATAATCTTAGATTATTCCATTTGTCTTTTTTTTCATCCATTACGTTTTCCAGCCAAGAAAAGTGAGTAAGGCTCGATCCTCCGTCCAAGAATGTGTCTGTAGCCGCTTCTGGTCTGCTTGCCGCCTTCTACCCAACTATTTCACTGTTCGCCCCAGCAAGTAAAAACTGGGGGATTGCAACTGGCTGTTTGGTCCGCCATGTGTAAGCGAGGGACACCAGACCTTAAGGAAATGGAAATGTATTAGACGTTTATTGGTGACCCGGCCACTGCCTTCATCCTGAGGAGGAGGGAAGCAGTGTAAACAGGGTGAGGGGGAAGAGAATGAAGGAAGGAAAGAATGAGGAAGGAAGGTAGGACGGAAAGAAGTAAGAGTTAATGTGGGTGAATACCAAGGCTAGAGGACTTGCTAAATGAGATGGGAAGTATACAAAAAATGTTTTTTTCTCTCCTAGACCAAAAAAAGGGAGAAAAAGGGAAGAGGGAGGGAGGGAGGTAAGTACGTAGGTAGGCAAGTATGTTGGTAGGTAGGTAGGGTGAATGGTTGGTTGGTCGAATACGGGAGGAATGAGTGAAGTGTGAGCCAGTATAGGCTCACATTCACACACACAAAATTTGACATGATGTCTCAGTAATGGAAAGGAAGTAGGCAAGTCAGCGAGGACACACGGCTTAAGGAAAAGGTTGTAAGAATAATGAAAGTGAATAGAGGTCAAGGTGGTAGAGAAAGAGAGGTGGAAACAGAGGTTACCTGGAGGCTACCTGGAGGGCATTCCGGGGATCAACGCCCCCGCGGCCCGGTCCACGACCAGGCCTCCCGGTGGATCAGGGCCTGATCAACAAGGCTGTTACTGCTGGCCTCACGCAATCCAACGTACGAACCACAGCCCGGCTGATCCGGCACCGTCTTTAGGTATCTGTCCAGCTCCCTCTTGAAGACAACCAGGGATCTTCGCGTAATGTCCCTTATTGCTGGTGGGAGGCTGTTGAACAGTCTTGGGTCCCGGACACTTGTTGCATTTTCTTAGTGTACCAGTGACGCCCCTACTTTTCACTGGGGTTATGTTGCATCGCCTGCCAAGTCTTATGCTTTCGTATGGAGTGATTGCTGTGTGCATATTAGGTACCAGTCACTCCAGAATCTTCCAGGTGTAGATTATATCTCTCTCTCGCCTGCTCTCTACTGAGTACAAGTCAAGTGCTTCCAGGCGCTCCCAGTAGGTAAGGTGTTTGATGTAACTTACACGTGCAGTAAAGGTTCTCTGTACATTCTCTAGTTCTGCAATTTCACCTGCCTTGAATGGGGATGTTAATGTACAGCAGTATTCCATCATAGAGAGAATAAGTAATTTAAAAAGGATCATCATTGGCTTAGCATCTCTTGTCTTGAATGTTCTCAGTATCCATATTACTAGTTTCCTAGCAGATGTGACAGTGGCATTGTTGTGGTCCTTGAAGGTGAGGTTGAGATGTAGATAAGAAGAGAGCAGTGCTTTTGGTAACTGAGGTGGTAAAAAGCCACCAATCAAGTATAAATATGCGTAATGCTGAAAAAAAGGGGGTTTTAAACATCCTTTAGCTTAGGAATGAGCTTTTTATCGTCTAAAATTAATACTTGTTTCACATTACCTGTCTTCGTACCAGGAAGTTGTTAGGCGTCATACTTCATTATCTTGTCGTGTGTCTGGCACACGTGTGTTTGATTAGCTAAATCACGATATGGCGGAGGTAAAAAAAATGATACTCTAAAAAAACAAGCTTCTGGGAAGAGGCCGCGCACTGATTAAATTCAGACTCGTGTGCAACAGGTAGGTATCTTTATTGGTGAAACGTTTCGCCTACACGGTAGGCTTCTTCAGTAAAATACAAAGGCAGCATCAACCTTGGAGAAATAATATTTGAGGTTGTCAGTCCCTCAGCCTGGAGAAGAGTCCAGCTTCATGGTCTGGAACCATGAGAATAGAGTCTTAAATGCTGTCGAAGGTGAGATGGAATATCTCGAAGATAATTGTAGAGGACGGGATTCACTAGTAGAAACCAGAAGGATTCTACTAGTAGAAACCAGAAGGACTCTACTAGTAGAAACCAGAAGGACTCTACTAGTAGAAACCAGAAGGACTCTACTAGTAGAAACCAGAAGGACTCTACTAGTAGAAACCAGAAGGACTCTACTAGTAGAAACCAGAAGGACTCTACTAGTAGAAACCAGAAGGACTCTACTAGTAGAAACCAGAAGGACTCTACTAGTAGATACCAGTACATACGCGATGAAATGTGGGAGATGTTCTTTGTACCAAGATAC
>NC_091360.1:6047938-6065438 GCF_038502225.1 Cherax quadricarinatus | reverse complement strand
ATATACTTGCATGACCACAATGATAGAAAAGAAACTAAAGGTTTGGTACACAAACGCGGATGGAATAACGAATAAACATGAGGAGTGGAATGAAAGAATCAGTGAAAAATCCCCAGACATCATAGCAGTCACAGAAACAAAACTCGCTGAGACAATAACAGACACAATCTTCCCAACAGGATATCAGATCCTGAGGAAAGATAGAAGGAGTAGAGGGGGAGGAGGGGTTGCACTGCTCATAAAACACCAATGGGGATTTGAGGAAATGGAAGGCATGGACATGATTGGAGTAAGAGACTACATTGTATGTACAATTCAGTCCGGAGAACATAAAGTATTATTATTATTATAATCAAGGGGGAAGCGCTAAACCCGGAGGATTATACAGCGCCTGGGGGGGGATGTGGAAGGCATTCAGGCTTAATTCGGGGAACTGGAGCACAGATCCAATTCCCTAAATCAAGAGCCCCTCACCAACATCAAGGAACCTTCCTTGAGGGGTGAGAACATAAAGTAGTCATTGGAGTGATGTATAACCCACCACAGAACTGCAGGAGGCCAAGAGAGGAGTACGAAGAAAACAACAGGGTGATGGTGGACACACTGGCTGAGGTGGCAAGAAGAGCTCACTCGAGCAGAGCAAAGTTACTGGTAATGGGCGATTTCAACCACAGGGAGATCGACTGGGAAAACTTGGAGCCACATGGGGGTCCCGAAACATGGAGAGCCAAGATGATGGATGTGGTACTTGAAAACCTCATGCATCAACATGTCAGGGACACAACCAGAGAGAGAGGGGAGGATGAGCCAGCAAGACTGGATCTTGTGTTCACCCTGAGCAGTTCAGACATCGAGGACATCACTTACGAGAGGCCCCTTGGAGCTAGCGATCATGTGGTTCTGAGTTTTGACTATATAGTAGAGTTACAAGTGGAGAAGGTAACAGGAACTGAAGGGGACAGGCCAAACTATAAAAGGGGGGACTACACAGGTATGAGAAACTTCCTGCAGGAGGTTCAGTGGGACAGAGAAATGGTAGGAAAATCAGTAAACGAGATGATGGAATATGTGGCAACAAAGTGCAAGGAGGCAGAGGAAAGTTTTGTTCCCAAGGGAAACAGAAATAATAGGAAGACCAAAACGAGTCCTTGGTTTACCCGAAGGTGTAGGGAGGCAAAAACTAAGTGCAACAGAGAATGGAAAAGGTACAGGAGGCATAGGACCCAGGAAAACAAGGAGATTAGTAGAAGAGCCAGAAACGAGTATGCGCAGATAAGGAGGGAGGCCCAGCGACAGTATGAAAACGACATAGCATCGAAAGTCAAATCTGACCCGAAACTGCTGTATAGCCACATTAGGAGGAAGACAACAGTCAAGGACCAGGTGATAAGGCTGAGGAAAGAAGGTGGAGAACTCACAAGAAACGATCAAGAGGTATGTGAGGAGCTCAACACGAGATTTAAGTAAGTATTTACAGTAGAGACAGGAAGGACTCTGGGGGGACAGACCAGATGGGGACACCAACAAGGAATACACCAACAAGTGTTGGACGACATACATACAGATGAGGAGGAGGTGAAGAAACTGCTAAGGGACATCGATACCTCAAAGGCAATGGGACCGGACAACATCTCTCCATGGGTCCTTAGAGAGGGAGCAGATATGTTGTGCGTACCACTTACCACAATCTTCAACACATCCCTGGAAACTGGGCAACTACCTGAGGTATGGAAGACGGCAAATGTAGTTCCCATTTTCAAAAAAGGAGACAGAAAAGAGGCACTAAACTATAGACCTGTGTCATTGACGTGTATAGTATGCAAAATTATGGAGAAGATTATCAGGAGGAGAGTGGTGGAGCACCTGGAACGGAACAGGAGTATAAATGCCAACCAGCACGGATTCACGGAAGGCAAATCCTGTGTCACAAACCTTCTGGAGTTTTACGATAAAATAACAGAAGTAAGACAAGAGAGAGAGGGGTGGGTTGATTGCATCTTCTTGGACTGCAAGAAGGCCTTTGACACAGTTCCTCACGAGAGATTAGTGCAGAAGCTAGAGCATCAGGCGCATATAACAGGAAGAGCACTGCAATGGATCAGAGAATACCTGACAGGGAGGCAACAACGAGTCATGGTACGTAATGATGTATCACAGTGGGCACCTGTGACGAGCGGGGTCCCACAGGGGTCGGTCCTAGGACCAGTGCTATTTTTGGTATATGTGAACGACATGACGGAAGGGTTAGACTCAGAAGTGTCCCTGTTTGCAGATGATGTGAAGTTAATGAGGAGAATTAAATCTGATGAGGACCAGGCAGGACTTCAAAGAGACCTGGACAGACTGGACACCTGGTCCAGCAAATGGCTTCTCGAATTTAATCCTGCCAAATGCAAAGTCATGAAGATAGGGGAAGGGCACAGAAGACCACAGACAGAGTATAGGCTAGGTGGCCAAAGACTGCAAACCTCACTCAAGGAGAAAGATCTTGGGGTGAGTATAACACCGAGCATGTCTCCGGAAGCACACATCAATCAGATAACTGCTGCAGCATATGGGCGCCTGGCAAACCTGAGAACAGCATTCCGACACCTTAGTAAGGAATCATTCAAGACACTGTACACCGTGTATGTCAGGCCCATACTGGAGTATGCAGCACCTGTTTGGAACCCGCACTTGATAAAGCACGTCAAGAAACTAGAGAAAGTACAAAGGTTTGCAACAAGGTTAGTTCCAGAGCTAAGGGGAATGTCCTATGAAGAAAGATTAAGGGAAATCGGCCTGACGACACTGGAGGACAGGAGGGTCAGGGGAGACATGATAACGACATATAAAATACTGCGTGGAATAGACAAGGTGGACAAGGACAGGATGTTCCAGGGAGGGGACACACAAACAAGAGGCCACAATTGGAAGTTGAAGACACAAATGAGTCAGAGAGATAGTAGGAAGTATTTCTTCAGTCATAGAGTTGTAAGGCAGTGGAATAGCCTAGAAAATGACGTAGTGGAGGCAGGAACCATACACAGTTTTAAGACGAGGTTTGATAAAGCTCATGGAGCGGGGAGAGAGAGGGTCTAGTAGCAACCGGTGAAGAGGCGGGGCCAGGAGCTAGGACTCGACCCCTGCAACCACAAATAGGTGAGTACACACGCACACCTCACACACACACCTCACACACACACACACACACACACACACACACACACACACACACACACACACACACACACACACACACACACACCACACCACACACACGCACACCTCAGCGCGCGCGCACACACACACACACACACACACACACACACACACACACACACACACACAACCACACACACACATAGGAGGAGAGTGGTGGGCACCTGGAACGGAACAAGAATATAAACGCCAACCAGCATGGATTCATGGAAGGAAAATCCTGTGTCACAAACCTTCTGGAGTTTCATGATAAAGTAACAGAAGTAAGACACGAGGGAGAGGGGTGGGTTGATTGCATCTTCTTGGACTGCAAGAAGGCCTTTGACACAGTTCCTCACAAGAGATTAGTGCAGAAGCTAAAGGATCAGGCTCATATAACAGGAAGGGCACTGAAATGAATCAGAGAATACCTGACAGGGAGGCAACAACGAGTCATGGTACGTAATGATGTATCACAGTGGGCACCTGTGACGAGCGGGGTTCCACAGGGGTCGGTCCTAGGACCAGTGCTATTTCTGGTGAACGACATGATGGAAGGGTTAGACTCAGAAGTGTCCCTGTTCGCAGACGATGTGAAGTTAATGAGGAGAATTAAACCAGATGAGGACCGGGCAGGACTTCAAAGAGACCTGGACAGACTGGACACCTAGTCCAGCAACTGGCTTCTCGAATTTAATCCCGCCAAATGCAAAGTCATGAAGATAGGGGAAGGGCACAGAAGACCGTAGACAGAGTATAGGCTAGGTGGCCAAAGACTGCAAATCTCGCTCAAGGAGAAAGATCTTGGAGTGAGTATAACACCGAGCATGTCTCCGGAAGCACACATCAACCAGGTAACTGCTGCAGCATATGGGCGCCTGGCAAACCTGAGAACAGCGGTCCGATACCTTAATAAGGAATCGTTCAAGACACTGTACACCTTGTACGTCAGGCCCATACTGGATTATGCAGCACCTGTTTGGAACCCGCACTTGATAAAGCACGTCAAGAAACTAGAGTAAGTGCAAAGGTTTGCGACAAGGTTAGTTCCAGAGCTAAGGGGAATGTCTTATGAAGAAAGGTTAAGGGAAATGCGCCTGACGACACTAGAGGACAGGAGGGTTAGGGGAGACATGATGAAGACATATAAAATACTGCGCGGAATAGACAAGGTGGACAAAGACAGGATGTTCCAGGAGGGGACACACAAACAAGAGGTCACAATTGGAAGTTGAAGACACAGACGAGTCAGAGAGATATTAGGAAGTATTTCTTCAGTCACAGAGTTGTCAGGCAGTGGAATAGCCTAGAAAGTGATGTAGTGGAGGCAGGAACCATACATAGTTTTAAGACGAGGTTTGATAAAGTTCATGGAGCGGGGAGAGGGAGGGCCCAGTAGCAACCAGTGAAGAGGCGGGGCCAGGAGCTAAGAATCGACCCCTGCAACCACAAATAGGCAAGTACAAAATAGGTGAGTGTACACACACACCACAAACCACACACACACCCCACACACACACACACCACACACACACACCCCACACACACCCCACACACACACACCCCACACACACCCCACACACACACACACACCCCACACACACACACCCCACACACACACACCCCCCACACCCCCCACACACACACCCCACACACACACCCCACACACACACACACACGACACACACCCCACACACACACCCCACACACACACCCCACACACACTCCCACACACACACACACCCCACACACACTCCCACACACACACACACACACACACACTTCCCCCACACACCCCCACCCCCACACATACATACTCCCTCTCACACACACACACACACACTCACTCACACACACACACACACACACTCCCTCACACACACACACACACACACACACACACACACACACACACTCCCTCAAACACACTCCCTCACACACACTCCCTCATGCACACTTAGCAGGCAGCAGGGTGTTGTCATGCACACTTAGCAGGCAGCAGGGTGTTGTCATGCACACTTAGCAGGCATCAGGGTGTTGTCATGCACACTTAGCAGGCATCAGGATGTTGTCATGCACACTTAGCAGGCATCAGGGTGTTGTCATGCACACTTAGCAGGCAGCAGGGTGCTGTCATGCACACTTAGCAGGCAGCAGGGTGTTGTCATGCACACTTAGCAGGCATCAGGGTGTTGTCATGCACACTTAGCAGGCATCAGGGTGTTGTCATGCACACTTAGCAGGCATCAGGGTGTTGTCATGCACACTTAGCAGGCAGCAGGGTGTTGTCATGCACACTTAGCAGGCAGCAGGGTGTTGTCATGCACACTTAGCAGGCAGCAGGGTGCTGTCATGCACACTTAGCAGGCATCAGGGTGTTGTCATGCACACTTAGCAGGCAGCAGGGTGTTGTCATGCACACTTAGCAGGCATCAGGGTGTTGTCAGGGAAGTTCAGCTTAACACATTCTACCTTTGAAGAAAGACTTCTTGCAGCCTCTGTGCACCGAGGTCGTTTAGTTTCACGTTGTCTACGAGTCAAGCGAGTCTGACTACGTCGACGCTCTAGTCCTTTCTCACTTTTTCTCCTTTGTTTACTTTTAAAGATCTGGAAGCTATCATCAATTAAATCAATTAAAAAAATGAAATACCATTGTTATTGAGTTTATCCTAAATATATAAATGTAAAATATAAATCATAAATACACACACAAACACACACACGTACAAACACATACACATACAAACACACAAACACACATATACACACATATACACACATACACATACAAACACACAAACACACACACACACATACAAACACACACACACACACACACACACACACACACACACATGGACAACTTCTTGGTCTCTTGATCTGATCATTCAGAGTTTAATCATCTTTTGTGGAGGTGTTGAAGGCGTCTCAGTGTCCAGTGGACGCTTACGAGTCTTCTTGTTAGCAACTAGTAGATGAGCTTTAACGTCTGCCAACAATACGCTGTCTTGTGGATCATTGCAGGAAGTATCTATATCATTATTGAATTCAGTCAACATTGACTTGACTATGTTGATTGCTGTAATATCTGGGTTATATTTCATTCTGATGGTGAACCAGCGGATGATGTCATCAGGGTCCGTGAGCTTGGAACTAACAACTATGTCCATGAATGGTATAGCATGGTACACGCAGGTACCAGCATACTGCCGTACCTCACCAACACTTACGAGTCTTCTGAAGCAGGGGTGCTGGTTGTAGTAGTCATTTACTATTTTGTTGGCGAACAGAGGATTGCCGTCATTGTAGTAGATTAAGGTGCCATCTAGGCAGAAGTACAGAGAGACAACGTGAGGGGTTTCCTTCGTCACTACAAAGCGACCATGACCCTTGGGTAGAACATGTCCACCAAGTAGATAATCGCTGGAAACAACTCTGCATCTTTTTCCGAATGCACGAGGAGTATTCTTAAGAATGGAGACCATGTGAGACCTTCGCAATGGTTGGGTGACCTCCAGTAGAGGGTGATAATCACCAAGTATTTGGATATCCATGGTCTTAAACTCACTCAACACAAAGTTGGGCACTGGCTTGAGTCTTACGACTCGAGAGGGATATGCTAACTATTGGGTACTAGTGGGGTTCGAACCCACGACGCTTGAGACTTACCACTCTTAGAGCGATGTGCTAACCACTAGGCTAGGGGGATACAAGCAAAAATAATCAAAAAAATATATTTAAACACCACAAGAATGTTAGGTACCTTATAGGAATAGTGATAATGCTGTGTGTTATATAGTGAGTGTATCATTTAGTGATAGTCGTGTTATATAGTGAAGATAGTGCTGTGTTATATAGTGAAGATAGTGCTGCATTATGTAGTGAAGATAGTGCTGTGTTCAATAGTGATATTAGTGCTGTGTTTTGTAGTGAAGATAGTGGCGGGGGTGGGGGGCTGGGATAGGGGGCGGGGCGGGAGGGGGGTTATGGGGGAGGGTGGTGGGAGTGGGGGGGGACAGTGAGACGCCCTCAGCCCCACCCCAGAAAATGGTGGTCTGAATTATCAGATTTAGAGAATGTCATGAAGTTGGTTATGAAGAATGGTGTGCTGATTCCAATATAGCAGATAACACTGAAGGTAACACAACGGATAACACAGCTGTATTGTGCACCGTTGTGCTGTGTGCTGTTCTGTAATACAATGTAATACAATTACAATTAATTCTGAATTCTTCTAATTAATTTTCTTGGTTAGCTAAGTCGGTAGAGTGTCGGACTGTAAATGTGAGGACGGCGGTTCGATCCCCTCCTGAGCCTATCTGTTTATTAATGGACAGTTGTTAATTAAACTTAATTTGAGTTAATAGACATAAGTATGAGAGTGAGAGTCAGGATGACTTGGTCATCATTGTTTGTGTATAAGATCATCCCTGGATCCCTGGAGATCACAGTAAAGTGAAGCAATAAAATCCTCCATAAGACAACATTCACTTGCAAGATCATCATCTTGCAACACCAGTTGCTTAAAAACTGAACAAAATATTTAAGGCACAATCCCCAGCATCCACCATGGTATTAAAAACCTTGGTGAATGACTGGAGCATGAATGAATGGAGTTATTTTAGTGTGCAAGCCGCCAGGTATCTTGCATAATATTTACCCTACTTAGAATATATGATACCCCTCTATCTTCAGTGTTAGAAAATAAATTCCGAGTCCCCTGAGGTGCTCTAAATAGTTTGGATATTATAGTTTAGGTATTAAATATTATTTCTACAAGTACATGTACAAGGTATACAGACCATAGCTGACATCAATGACATACTATTTTATGGGGGGCCACTTGTTATGCTGAGCATTTCCCGAAAATAACGTTAGTTTTGTCCCAGGATGCGACCCACACCAGTCCACTAACATCCAGATACCCATTTTAAACTGATGGGCGAAGAGGGACAGCAGGTATCTTACGGAAAAGCGTCCTAATGTATTCCAGCCGTACCCGAGATTCCAACCGTGGACCTCAGTGTGTGAGGTGAATGCGTTAGCGATCGATCTTTATACTTATATATATATATATATATATATATATATATATATATATATATATATATATATATATATATATCTATATATATATATATATATATATATATATGTACTAACTGCACTGCGAGATCACTGGCAGTATAGGTCTGTCCTTCTTCAGTATGATGCATGGTGACTGTTCTTTCCATGTCTCTCCTCACAAGTGTTCTGGAATAAAACCTTCAATACCTGTCAGTGACTTATTAAGGATCCAAGTAGGACTGAAGCGTCAACGTAAGTGCAGGTTATTTGTGTATTTCTCAGATTTATTTTTTCTTTGTGTGGTAAATAAGAGTCCCCCGTCTCATCACGGTTTTTACGAAGGGGCGTTCCTGCCCTATGAATTTACTAACACTTTTCTCTAAGGTATTTGAGAAGGCAGATCATGATAATGAATATGATATTGTGTATATGGACATCAGTAAAGTTTTGTGATGGTTATACACCAGAAGGTGTTGAGGAAAGTAGAGGAACACGGAATAGAAGACAATTTTTTTTCCTGGATACTGGCGTGATTGACTGGCAAGAGAGAGTTTTCGTGAATGGGGAGAAATCAGAGAGGGGACCTGTCACAAGCGGTGTTCCATAGGGGTCAGTGTTGGGCCCTTTGTTGTTCACAATTTACATAAACGACGTAGATGAGGGAATAAATAGCTACATAAGCAAGTTTGCCGACGAAAGCAAAATAGGCCGTCGTACAGGAAGATCTGAATAGACTGATGCAGTGGTTGGAAAAGTGGCAGATGTTGTTTAGTATTAACAAATGCAAAAAACTAATTTTTGGAAAAGAAAATAACCATGGCACTTATAAACTAATTAATGCAGATCTTAATTACTGTGAATGGAAAAAGATTTAGGAGTTCTGGTTATCAATCTAAAACCAAGACAACAAACAGTGCGTGTGTGTTAACAATAAAGCGAGTAGAGTTCTTGCTTTCATATCAAGAAGTATAAATATCCGGAGTCCTCAGGTTATTCAACTCTAAATATCGTTGGTTAGACTTCATTTAGATTATTCTGAAGAGTTCTGGTCACCGTATTACAGAATGGACTTATTTGCACTGGGAAGTGTTGAATGAGACAGTTGTGTTTGTGCCATAATATATGTATAGAGAAACCTGGACTTATTGATACACCACTAAAACCACTTAAACTGTGGGAGTGTTGACTCTGTATTCTCCAATTAAACACATGCAAAAATATTATGGACAAAATTAACACAGGACAGTTTGTTAGTCTTATATTTTACAGATTCTTTCCACACAACACAACATAGCAGCAGCTCACTTGGGGAGGGTTACAATAGGGGATAAACAGTGCAATAAGTGAGTCAGTTACTTGCATCAAATCCATGGCATTAACCTGACAATGACCCCACTGATCAAGAGGGAAATAACCTCCAAAAAGTCAGACAATGAGTGAGTGAACATCGGACAATCCACCGAATTCCGTGTCTGTCTGAGGTTTTCATAACCTTCCAGACTTTTTTTTATCCCTCGTGTCTAAGTGTAAGAGAATTCATGTCCCACAACCAACCTCATTCTGGGTCAAGCAGAATTACTTGCCCTAGTTACTCTCATCACGATCTAGCTCAGGGCTCCAGCTAGCAGCTTCACAAGCAAAATAAGTTAGTGGGAAGCACTAAAAATAAACAAATATTTTTGTAAGTGGGTTTGGGGTAGAGAACGACCTGCCTAGCATGGGCTAGCAGGCATGCTGCAGTGTTCCTCCTTATGTTCTTATGTCCTTGTTGTGATGAATGGTTTGAAAAACCGACAAGTTGAAGAATGAGACACTTATGCAACATATGGGAATCTTTATTCAGAAAACGTTTCGCCACACAGTGGCTTCATCAGTCCGATACAAAGTAGAAAGGCGTAAGGAGAGGAGGAGTTTGAGGTAATCGGTCCCTCAGCCTGGAGTCGATGTGTTCAGTCCATCAATCTTGTAGAATGTACAGCACAGGGCCTTAGACGTGGCTTATATACTGTAGTGAGGTGAGGCGAAGCAGGAGGAGGTGAGGTCATAGTGGTACCAGTCACTAGTCGAAGTAGGTCTTCGTCCAAAGGTTGGACAAGTGTTGAAGAATTCTTTGTAACAAGACCCCATGATGCTGCAGTGTCAGACAGTTGTGATGAATGGTTTGAAAAACCGACTTTCTTCAACTTGTCGGTTTTTCAAACCATTCATCACAACTGTCTGACACTGCAGCATCATGGGGTCTTGTTACAAAGAATTCTTCAACACTTGTCCAACCTTTGGACGAAGACCTACTTCGACTAGTGAATGGTACCACTATGACCTCGCCGCCTCCTGCTTCGCCTCACCTCACTACAGTATATAAGCCACGTCTACGGCCCTATGCTGTACATTCTACAAGATTGATGGACTGAACACATCGACTCCAGGCTGAGGGACTGATTACCTCAAACTCCTCCTCTCCTTACGCCTTTTTACTTTGTATCGGACTGATGAAGCCACTGTGTGGCGAAACGTTTCCTGAATAAAGATTCCCATATGTTGCATAAGTGTCTCAATCTTCATCTTATGTCCTTGTAAGCGCACACTCCGGCGACTCACCCAGATATAAATACAGTAGTTACAAGGATCTAGAAATAGAAATAGGACATCAAAATCATTTTCCATATGAAGGGGAGGGAGTGAAAATACAGAGGGAAGGAGTAGACAAGTGAGTATGGAAGGAGGAAGGGAGTAAGTACAGAAAGGAGGGAGGACTGCCAGAATATAAATGTGTAGCCGAGATAACTATCAGATCCCACACCAAGCCTCTGTGATCCTCGCCCTTCCATGGATCACCCCTCAGTGACGCCTGTGGGATAGAAAGGGATACAAGGGACGATAGAGGAGGTGGGATGCTAGTGAGGATAGGAAGGACGATGGTGGGGATAAATGGGATGGTGAAGATAGAAGGGATTGAGGTGGCTTACATAGTACCGTTTGAGATAAGAGAACCAATGTGGAAGAGACAAGAATGCAAAGAGAGAGAGAGAACTTAGAAATAGTGCTTTACCATTTTTGACGCTTCGAAATGCCCCGACCATTACCAAGGTATAAAATACCCTCAGAGAATATTTGCAAATAGTGAGAAAGACAGTCAGAGTAAGCCATAGCCATGTGGACGCAGATCTTGTATGGCCCTAACAGGGCCATACAAGACAAGGGAGGTTATCTCTCATCAGAGATATCAAGACGCCTGTCTTCCATCAAGGACAGGGGATCAAAATTATCATCTTTATCTCCTGAGTAGATATTACTACTTTGCAGTTTAATGGAAGGAAATTACTAAATATTTCAGAGAAAATAAAATCAGTCTCGACTTTGTAATATATTTTATGCCATAAAATGTTTGTCAAGAATTTTTAAGCAGTTCAAGGAGAAGCGCATTTCGTAATTGACTGTGGAAAGTGTCACTCTACCTAGGAAGACCAGTTGAAGGGGATTTAATTTTCTGACACTAATTTGTTTTCGAAGATATAAATTTAGTTTTGCGTAGAAAGTGCTGAAAGACGAGTAGGACTTAGCATAGGAGGATTTAACCACTGTACGAGGAGGATTTAGCCACTGTACGAGGAGGATTTAACCACTGTACGAGGAGGATTTAACCACTGTACGAGGACGATTTAGTCACTGTACGAGGAGGATTTAACCACTGTACGAGGAGGATTTAACCACTGTACGAGGAGGATTTAACCACTGTACGAGGAGGATTTAACCACTGTACGAGGAGGATTTAACCACTGTACGGAGAGGATTTAGCCACAGCAGGTGGTGGATTGAGTCGGCCCTTTAATGCGATTTAACCTCGATATTCATCGTTCGTTTTTCAACGTATTAAACTATGCTAATTTGTCAGTCCCATCCAGTGTATAAATAATAGGATATGTTGCATAAATATATAAAAAAAAATCTTTAAACCACAAAAATTAAAGCAAAAATAAAATTTATTCGTCTAGCAGCCTGATATCTCGGCAAATCTTGACAGTGCTCAAATAAACACGTTTCTTAGGTATGCGGGGGAGAATGGGTTGTAAGATCACATTCTGAAGATAAAGACATTGACGAAAATAAAGAAAGTGAGGGAAACTAGCACATGTAATAAAGAAGAAAAAGGCACAATACACAACAGTATGACTTGTAAATGGCCCAAGTCGGACCGAAACGTCATAAGCTTGTCTCTTGTGTGCGGGTTATTGTGTATAGCACAATGTTGTGAGTCCTCAGTCCGCTTGTAGCTACTCCGTCTCTAATGATGCAAACTGATTGCCTAAACCTTTCACTAAGTATGATACACCAGCATTTAAGGTTTGAAGAAGATCGGATGAGGCATTTACCAGTTACTGTACAGAAACCACATTTTTCTTATAAAACATAACCCAAAAACAATGCGAAGTTTCCTTTCAAAAAGTACGCAAGTGCTAATAGTTTCAAGTCGATCGAAAGATTCATTCTTCAGTTATCACACAGAATCCATCAGTTCTAATTCTGTCAACGATGTTAATAAATTAACAGATTTGAGCCTACATAATCTAACCCCAAAATATAACATTTTTTTTTTCATACGATGCACTGGCCCCTAAATTTTGAAGGCGTTCGGAAGAGGCGTAGCGAAATTAAGAGGGAAAAAATACCATAACATATATAAAAATAATGTTGATTTAGCATTTACACACGCCAAGAACTTTCCCAACTTTGTTTTCAGTAGAATACATCAGAATTGAAAGTTTGAAGCCGATCGAATAATTCTTTCTCATGCTATAAACGAAAACCTAAGAGCAAGGTGAGGAAGATTCATGTCAGTGTCTTCAAGTTACCCCTTTGGGGATATCAAATTAAACAAGCATCCCTCTCAGGTATACCATTACACCAACCATTAAGTATCAGTAATATTGCCATCACTACCATTATTTCCACACCATTGCTTCTATTCGTAACACAATCACTACTATTATCATTGCTAACGCTACTTTGATATTTTGCATTGTTCATACCTCTGTTATCACACAGCTACTACTGCCATCCACATAACATCAGATGTCTACATCTGTTACTACCACTACTATAAACACCATCACCCCCACCACAAATACCTCCACTATAACAATCACCACCCCCACCATCACCACCTCTATCATCAACACCTCCATCACCACCACCTCCAACATCAACATCGCCACCAGTCAACACCACAAATCAACAATTCCAGTCAGCACCTCCACCATCAACACCACCAGTCCCATCACTACCACTACCTAATGCAATGAGGCTCATTACCATCACTATAGCCATAACGACTGTCAATGCCGCCTGTTACAACACCACAATTCACCACCACTCACCACCCACAACCATAATTATTTCCCTCCCTCCCCCCAACAACAACCACAATTATCACCAGCAACAATTACTAAAACAAGTACAACAAAAGCTACTAAAAACAACAGAAAGCAAAAAAAAAACATAGTAACAGCAGCAATATCAGCTATAATCACAACAGCTACGAAGCTTCACTGGTAAATAAAAATCCCAAGCTCAAAAACGGCTACAACCATAAATACAACTGCATACTTAACATAAAAACTAGAAAAAGAACAGCAAAAGCATCACTACTACTTACAGAACCAAAAACAACAAAAAACAAACAGCAAAGCGACTAAATTCAAGCAACGAAACGACTAAAGAACTCAAAACGACTAAACAACTCAAAAACAAAACGACTAAACCCATCAAAACGACTAGACAACTCAAGAAAAACGACTAAAACTCTAAGAAAAAAATATAAAAGCAGCCCCCCCCCAAAAAAAAAAAAAATAACCATAATCATATCCACACATGACAATAATAATAATAATAATAATAATAATAATAATAATAATCAAACACAAGTAATTCACCACCGAACATTAACATACAAAGGACACTCAGACCTGATCCATTTTCCCTTCAATTAAAATAAATTTGACCATTTTTTCCCCAGTGCTCCATTCAGGAAGAAAAAAAAAGGTTCCAGGTATTGCTCAGCAACAGTTACATCCTGCTCATTGATATTCATGGAACACAAGCCATTGTAGCCGGCGAAAATGGCACAGCCAGGAAAGTTCAATTACTTTATCAATAATTTTTTGTGGGCTTTTTTTTTCTGTGAATGGTGACCTTTTTTTGCAGTGCGTCTTTAAACCGTTTCTGTGAATGGTGAACCTTTTTTTTTTTAAGTGTATCTCTGAACTGTTTGATAATGGTGACCTTTTTCCCAGTGTATTCCTGAATTGACTGTAAATGGTGATTTTTTTTTCCAGTGTATCCCTGAACTGTTTGTGAATGGTGACCTTTTATCCAGTACTATTTGTGAATGATCTTTTTTCCAGTATCTCTGAACTGTTTATGAATGGTGACCTTTTTTTCCAGTGTAACCCTGAACTGTGAATGGTGATCCTTTTTCCAGCACTGTGAATGGTCACCATTTTTCCAGTACTGTTTGTGAATGGTGACCTTTTATCCAGTGCTATTTGTAAATGATCTTTTTTTCAGTATCTCTGAACTGTTTGTGAACAGTGACCTTTTTCCAGTGTATCCCTGAACTGATTGTGAATGGTGACCTTTTTTCCAGTGCTGTAAATGGTGACTTTTTTCCAGTACTGTTTGTGAATGGTGACCTTTTTTTCAGTACTGTTTGTGAATGGTCACTTTACTAGCGCGTCTTTGAACTCTCTGTTAATGGTGACTTTTATTACGGTATCTTTTGTTGAAACGATCGGAGAATCGAACTTTTAGCACTGTTGAATGTTCCGTAAGGGTTTAGCGCCTCGTGTAAATATATGTTATTTATATTTTAGTTATATTTTATTATTATTATTATTATTATTATTATTATTATTATTATTATTTCTTGGTGGATGTGGACGAATTTTTTGTGGAATTTCTGAATGCTTGTTTGTGATTGCCTGTTTATTATCTGTTTGTGATTACGTATTCGCAGTGACGGAAACAGAGCGATGCGCTCATCTGTTGATTAAAGACTCGCGTGCGTTCGTTTTAGAACTTTAATGCGTTAATTTTGGACTCTCATGCTTTCACTTAAAACACAGGCGTTCATTAATGACTCACCTGCATTGATTGCTCGTATGTTCATCGAGGCGTGCGTTCCTTCAGGACTCCCATGCTTTCACGAAGCACTTAAATGCGTTCATTAAGGACTGAAGTGCCTTTACTAGAACTCAGTCGTTCGACAAGGACTCCCAGGATTTCAGTACTTACATGCGTTCACTCACGGCCCAAATTCGTTCAGTTAGGACTCGCATGCGCTCACTTACGGCTCACATGCGCTAACTCACGACTCGCATGCGTTCCTGAAAGACTCATTCGTATTCATTAAGACTCTCAGGCATGCCGTAAAGACTCTTAAACGTTGAAAGTCGTAAAAATTAAGTGTATTTCGTAACTCTAACTTCCAGCTCTTACAGCATGTCAGAGTGAATTGGGTCGACACATTAATACAACCCGGAACACAACGGAGATAATTAATGGTAGCCGAGCACTGCACAACCCGGGTTTAATACTCGAGTTTAATGCGACTGTGACCTGGCGTAGCGCTCACCAACCCCACTGTAATTAATGAGGAGAAATATTCACCTAATTTGACCTAGAATATTATGTCCTAACCTTCTGGAACACTAATTACCTTATAAATAACCAGATAAAATATCCTGTTAACTATCTTGGAGTTTTACTTTATAAAATTTATAATATATATTAAGTACAAGCAGGTTCGTTAATGTTGCAGTTTAAAAACTGTAGTGTAAAGCACCCTTCTGGCAAGACAGTGATGGAGTGAATGATGGTGAAAGTTTTTCTTTTTCGGGCCACCCTGCCTTGGTGGGAATCGGCCAGTGTGTTAATAAATTAATATATAATATATATATATATATATATATATATATATATTTATATATATTTGTCATGCCGAATAGGTAAAATTGGTCAATTATGCGTTTAAAGATACATTTTTTCATTTATTTTAAGCCAAAAATTAATAATTTTGCACTAAAAGAGCCTTAGAAAACTTACCTAACCTTATTATAACAAGCTCAATTTATTTTAGCCTATTCTAACTAAATATATTTTCAATAAATTTATAGTAATTTAATAAACAAACACAGGGAAATATATTTTTTTCTTTAGGTTCAGAATGTTTTTTTGCGAAATTAATGCATACACAAATTTTCGCTTGCCTTGTTCGGCAAGAGCGTTATTATCTAAGCCAAAGTCGCAAGTTTTACCTATTCGGCACGACATATGCACATTGTATATATATATATATATATATATATATATATATATATATATATATATATATATATATATATATATAAATATATATATATATATATATATATATATATATATATATATATATTATATAATTTATATATATATATATATTATATATATATATATATATATATATATATATATATATATATATATATATATATATATATATATATATATATTTATGGCCCCTATGGATTTAGTGCCTCCCCATCATGAATGAAAAAGTAATCTACAATACGTGTTTTACACACGTTCGTTATCGTCATTTCCCTGGTCACTATATGTGTGGAAGCGCTAAATCCGTATGGGGGCCATAGAACCCGTCTGGAACTAGAATAGATTTGATCCAAGAAGATTAGCTCAAATTCCTTGAATCAAGAAGAATTTAATGGCTTCAAGGAACTGAGGATCTAGATCAGAGCTTATCGACCCCCTTCATGAAGTCTCAAATTGTTCATTGACCCCCTCATGAAGTCTCAAATTGTTCATTGACCCCCTCATGAAGTCTCAAATTGTTCATTGACCCCCTCATGAAGTTTCAAATTGTTCATTGACCCCCTCATGAAGTCTCAAATTGTTCATTGACCCCCTCATGAAGTCTCAAATTGTTCATCGACCCTCAAACATTTATTATTTGAAAATAATGTAATAAACAGTACTCTAATAGTACTACGAATAATAATCATAATAATAGTAATAATGACTTCAAAAAAATAGGTAACATTTAAATTGCGAGAAATATACGATTTAACATAGCCTTTTTTTTTACTGAAACTCTTGATATTAATGGGAAGGAAGCGTCTGTTGACCGTCAACAAGGTCACTGATATTGAGTTGATATTAATGGGAAGGAAGCGTCTGTTGACCGTCAACAAGGTCACTGATA
>NC_091360.1:6012938-6037938 GCF_038502225.1 Cherax quadricarinatus | reverse complement strand
GGTTATGTCAATAATTTGGTACTGCCATGTTCTATGAAAGTGGTGGTAAGGTCTAGGGAAGAGAGTTACATGGTGGTGGTAATGGTAGTAGTGGTGGTAGGAGAGGTGATGGTAGAGAGTGGTGGTCTTGATGCTGCATGTGTTCTCGACGGTGTGATGTGATAGGTTGCAAGTCTGATGGGTAATCTTTATGGAAGCTGACAAGAAAAGCAAACACGCTCTCTCTCTCTCTCTCTCTCTCTCTCTCTCTCTCTCTCTCTCTCATCTATTGAAAAAACAACCAGGATTTGAGTACCACTTCACTGAGTGTTAGTTTCTGTAGATGTATTAGAGCCTACAATGAGAGAGAGAGAGAGAGAGAGAGAGAGAGAGAGAGAGAGAGAGAGAGAGAGAGAGAGAGAGAGAGAGAGAGAGAGAGAGAGAGAGAGAGAGAAAGAGAAATAGATATATGAAGGGAGCAAGGTATGCAAATGCTGTTGTGTGCTCTGTAAGCCTCATATGTTATATCTTGCCACCCCTGTCTCCCTTCCACGTCAGCTATGCCTTCCTCTCCATCTAACCCTTACCCTTCCCAGCAGCATGGGGAAAGGAAGGGAACAAGGACACCGGAATGGAAGCTGATGAGGCGAAGACACAACTCCCACTTATTCCTCGTAAGCTTATTGGGGATTTACGAATCAAGAGTTGTTTCTCTCTCTCCCGTCTTTACAGTTGTTTGGCTACGAGAACATTGACTGGAATCGCCAATCAGGTACTGAAGAATCGTTTCCGAGCTTCTTAAAGATTCCTGTATAGACGATGTTTCGCGCATAGTGGGCTTAATCAGGCATATATGTGATACAGCACACTATGGGAGCGAAATATCGATAATGAAGGATTTATGGTAATTATGCATCTACAAAATTTATGGTATCTTGCATCATTACCACTACGATGTAATCTCTTATCATCATCTTAGGGTTGTCTTCTTGAAGTGGCTACAACTGGGTGAGCAGAATTTAGCACCTCAATTAGCGAATGGAGGATCGAGATCTGAGTACTCTGATACCGAGTTTGCAACGCTCTTCTTGACGAATAAGGCAAGCGAAAATTTATGAATGCAATAATTTCGCAAAAATAATTCTGAATCTAACGAGAAAAATATATTTATTGTGTTTATTAAATTGTTGTAAACTTATCTAAAATATATTTAGTTGGATTAGGCCAAATTAAATTGCGCTTGATATAATAAGGTCAGGTAAGTTTCCTAAGATTCTTTTGGTACAAAATTATTAATTTTTACATTAACATAAATGAATAAATAAATCTTTAAACGTATAAGAGACAACTTTAGAAACGACTTAATTTTAAATGAGTTCTTGCTAATTGACCAATTTTACCTATTAGGCACGACATTTATATATGGTGCATCTCTGGTGGAAATTGTGGGACCCATAGCCTCGTAGAAGTGGATAAAAAGGCTTCGTCGAGGAAAAATATTTATTTCTTCGTGAAGCCATTTAAATATTCCACTTCTCCGACCACCCCATCTTTTAATTTTTTACCACTAGGTATATTTAATTACATAATATGGTACACAAGACTTAAAAGATACACTGTTGGTCCAAAGATGGTATATATAGTGCATAAAGTTTGAGGGACACATTTCAAGTATATATTGCTGTTTATCACAAACCGGTGAGTACAAATATAGACTCGAGGGTACAAGTATGAATTTATATTTAGAATGCTTCAAAATGTTAAAAAAAAAATGCATTTTGCTGAATTGAAAAATGTTAGGTTTAAAGTTCATAGTTTATAATGGGACATCGCAGGGTCTCGAGGAGCCATCGATCTTTGGACTTCAGTGGTGCCTCATTTCTTCCCAGTCCTCAGTCGCCGAAGGACTCCTGTGTGTTTATCGTTTTCCCATGACTATAATAAACATTAAAATGTAAGAACATTAAGATTCTCCACAAAACACACAAAGGTATTAAAATTGGGTTAATAAACATCAGTGATGCTAAAATATACTAAAATATCTGGCAAGCAGGAGGATGCGCCTGGGACTAGTTGTCAGGGCGTTAATAGTAATGGTGTGTGTGGTGGTAGTCGTGTGTTGTAGTCGTGTGTTGGTGTAGTGGTGTAGTCGTGTGCTGGTGGTGACGGTGGCGTTTTCGGTGTTGGTGTGGATGCTGGCTGGTGTGTTAGTGGTGTAGGTGGTGACAGGCTGTAGGTGTGTTGGGTAAATCTTATGAAAACGCCAAATTCCGCCTCATAACTCCCCTTCCCCCCACACTCACACATTCTCACTCACATTCTCACTCACTAACACTCTTACATACTGCCTGAAACAAAAGCCAGGGTGTGACTGCCCCTTCCTCCACTGACAGCCCGCAGCAAAAATGTCAGTGTCTGTAGTTGTATCGAGAAGAAGAAGAAGAAGGGGAGAAAGAGAGAGAGAGAGAGAGAAAGATGGGGGAGAGGGAGGGAGGGATAGGTAAACAAGCAAGCAAGCAAGCAAGAGAACGAGAGGGAGGGGAAGAGAGAGGTATGCAAATGCTGTTGTGTGCTCTGTAAGCATCATATGTTATATCCCCCATTCCCCTTCGGCTACCTCCCCCTTCCCCTCTCAGTAGCGAGGGAAGTAAGGGGACAAGTACAAAGGGGAAGGGAAGCTGGTGAGGTGAGGACATAAACAACTCCCACTTATGCCTCTCAAGCTTATTTGAGATTTATGAGTCAACAGCTGTCTCCCTCCCTCCCGTCTTTACAGCTGTCTGGGCTACAAGAACATCAGCTTGCATCGCAAAGCCGGGATTCAAGAATCGTTCCCTAGCGGCTTTCTAAGTACAGTCGGCTTTAGGACTCGCCGAGGACAATCGCAGCGAGCGGGGCAGTGAAAGGCAAATGTGACCCCCGATATACGTATATGCAAATTTAATGTGAACTTGTAAAATAAGGCGTACGATATGTAACGTTGAATTCAGAGCTGTGGTATGGGTGCGTGTGTGGTCTTAAGGAGTTGGTGGTGATGGTGGTAGGGAGTTGTGGTGGTAGTGATGGTGAGAGCGGTAGTGGTCGGGTGGGGATAGTTGTGGTGGTGGTGGTGTTGACAGTGTTAGAGATGGTGGTGGTGGTGGTAGTAATGGTAGGTGGTGGTCTTGGTGGTAGTCGTGGTGGTAACGGTGATTGTGGTGGTGGTGGAAGCGATAGTGGTCGGTTAGGGATAGTGGTGGTAGTGGTGTTGACAGTGATGGTGACTGATGGTGAGGATTTACCCTTTCCTTTCCCTTCCATTCACCCCTATCTACCTTGCGTCTGTTTACACATTTCCTCTTGGTTCTTACTCTTCTTCTCTTTTTGACTTGTCTTGTTCATTTACTACTAAAATTCTGTTCCAACTCTCCCCATCGTTCTTTCTCCCTGCCCTTTCTTTATCGTCCCATTCCCTACTATTTTTCCCCTTTCAACTCGTCTCTTCCTCCACCTGTCTCCTCCCTGACCATTTTCTCTCCCATCCCATAAAATGTGATGGAAAATGACAGGGGAAACATAATAGGCTCATGTTCGTACAATGTAATTATCATACAAAGGCAGTCATGCAGTGTATGAGTGTGTGTGTGTGTGTGTGTGTGTGTGTGTGTGTGTGTGTGTGTGTGTGTGTGTCGTGTGTGTTGTGTGTGTGTTTGTGTTCCTACAGTGTAATTATTATGCACTGTGTGTTTTTACAGTGTAACTATCATACAAGATAAGATAGTCATGCAGAGTGTGCTTACCATGTAACTATCATACAGGACTGAGTAGTAGCATACAGCAATCCCATAATGTAACCTTATACTACATTCCATTTCTCCTCCACCCCTCATTACCTTCCATCTAAACCATACCCCCGGCCGGGATTGAACCCGCGGTCATAGAGTCTCAAAACTCCAGCCCGTCGCGTTAGCCACTGGACCAGCTAGCCACAATAAGATTCGTCCAACTAGGTATATTTCTACACCATAGGAAGGTTAGCACAGGCACCACTGTGACCACAAATGCTGACGGCAGTGAAGGGACTTGAGCTAGAGTTCGTCACGGCCACGCTAGCTGGAGATTCGTCTGTAGAAACTTGCATTTGTGGTCACAGTGGTGCCTGTGCTAACCTTCCTATGGTGTAGAAATATACCTAGTTGGACGACTCTTATTGTGGCTAGCTGGTCTAGTGGCTAACGCGACGGGCTGGAGTTTTGAGACTCTCTGACCGCGGGTTCAATCCCGGCCGGGGGTATGGTTTGTTTGCAATCGTGTCATTACGATTTCGTGAGTCACCTTCCTTCTCCCATCTTCTCCCTCTTCTTTTACCCATCGTCATCCTTCAACCCTCTCCCGCCACAGCCTTTCAGGCTTTCTTCCCCTCGTGTATTCACCTTCTGTTCCTCCCTTTCAGCATCCTATAAATCCTTCTTTCCAGCCTCTAAATCCTCCTCATCTTGATCCTCCTCTAAACCCTCCTCTCTGCCTCTAAATGCTCATTTCAACCCCTATGTTCTTTTAAATTCCTATAAGATCTTTCAGCATTTAATTTCTCCTTTCAACTTTTTCTCCTTCCTTTCAAGCTCTTCTCCCTCCATTTAACTTCTCTCCCTCCTATCACCCTCTTCTTTCTCCTTTCAACTTCTCTCCCAGCATTAACTGCCTTGTTTCAGTATATATCCCTCCTTCTTTGCTTCTTCTTACTCTGACGTTCCAGCCTCCTCTCCCTCCTTTCAGCCTCCTCTCCCTCCTTTCAGCCTCCTCTCCCTCCTTTCAGCCTCCTCTCCCTCCTTTCAACCTCCTCTCCATCCTTTCAGCTTGGTATCTCTCCATTCATGCGCTCTGATGAACCTGAAAGGAGTATATTAGTGCTTATTAAATGATATTAGTGAGATAAAGAAGCTCTATCTACACACACACACACACTATATATATATATATATATATATATATATATATATATATATATATATATATATATATATATATATATATATATATATATATATATATATATATACCAGCACATCCTCCCCCTCACACCACTACTACCACAACTTCCCCTCATTCCACTATCATACTCACAAACCACTATGAGCGTCTCCATAATTTAACTATCATTTACTCCTAAAAAAAAAATTGTACCATTTAAAATATCCATTTTTTATCTTTTAAAATATCGAGAGGGGCGCTGATGGACATAGCCATTTAAAGGGAAAAATAGTGGTTTCAAAGGCACACAAAGAATAGGAATAAAGAGATGGAGAGAGAAGGATGGAGTCTGATAAAATCTGGAGTTGGGGAGCAATGTATTTCGTTGAAGGCAAAAATAAAAAACAGATTTTTAGTGATTTACGGGAGTTTCCATTTAGTTGACGCATGTAATGAAAGCGTTTGATTTCGTTAAGTATTGTGGATTTGTTTAATGTGATTTTCTGTGAATTGTGATTTTGTGTGGTATGGTATCTCTGAGGTACGTGGTTTTAGGGTGTCTTGAGATTTTAGTGAATATTGTAGTATTGTTGGCTATTGTGGTTTTGTTGGATATTATGATTTGATGTGTATTTTGGTTTTCATATGTATGGTGGTTTGGGTGTTAATTTTGGAGCTATTTGATGTTGTCATTTCCTAGGTATAGAAATAAGGTCGTTTCTAAGCATTTTATTTGCATTTGCTGCTTTCCCTAGTGAGTAGCTTGCCTGTAGACCATTTCATTAAATGGTCATGAGAGCTTATGTTCAAAGTAAATAATGTTTATATCAGTCTAGGAGGTGTACTTGGGTTTATTCAAACCTGTTAGCTCTCGAGAAGTTTCTCCTCTGAATTTTTCATCACATGCTCTACATGGGATTTCTTTCGAACTGGAATGGCCCAGTGCGAGCATAGTTATCCATGGGAAAGACATGAACAGAAAAACTATTTCATGACTCTGCTCTGAGTTACCATCACCCAGAAGAGAGATACCATCACCCAGAACCAAGATAGTTTCCAGTTGGTGGGACGCCAGGCGTTGCATGATCCTCAGCACACACCGCCCTTCTGACCTGAGAGTCAGATCACGGAATGGGCAGGACTTGAACCTTTGGCACCTGATCTAGTCCTAAAACTTACAGGCCCGTCCGTAATTTGTTTGCAATCATGATATTACGATTTCGTGACTTCTGACAGTCAGGTTTGCGCCTCATGATCTCTCGTCGGGAAGGCTTAGCCTCCAAGCGAGACGTTTCAATCAAGGTTTCCATTTTGGCCTTGATTTTTTAAGAGTTTGTCAGTCATACAACCTCTTCTCCATTGCTTCTTGGTGGTTGTTCTTGTGTTTTGAAAGTTCTTGTCTCTTGGGCGAAGTGACTGAAAAACAGATGATGTATAAGACGTGTCCAACATCTGGGTGCCTTTGAGAAGTGTTTCGCACACAAGTCTATCAGTTTAAAGTAATATATCTCCAATTTGGCGAAACATCTCTCGGTTATAGATACCCAGATATTGCACATGTATCTTATTAATCAGCTTATTCGTAGTAGTTAACACTGACCTAATTCTTGTCTCATGTATTAACATTATAGAATCTTTCAACAGCCTGGTTGACCAGACAAGCACCAGACGAGTCTGGCCTATGGCCGGACTCTGGAAGTAAAGAAACTAGGAACTCGTCAAGGGTAAAGGCATACTATATGCTCGTAGCAGAGTCATCCTCAGTGACAACTTCCTATAGAATTGACCCCGTCTCATGATGATGATGATGATGATAATAATAATAATCTTTATTTCTATAAGTACATATACAATGTGTACAGTCCTAGCTAACATCAGTGACATACTACTATATAGAAAGCCCCTTGTTACGCAAAGCATTTCTAGCAAATTAGGTAAATCTTGTCCCCAGGATACGACCCACACCAGTCTAGTAACACCTACGTACGTATTTTACTGATAGGTAAGCAGGGACAGCAGGTGCCTTAAGGAAACACGCCCTTTTATTTCCACACGTGCCAGGGATCGAACCGCGGACTTCAGTGTGTGATCTGAGCACTCTAGCAATTGAACTAAGGAACAAAGACTTAGGCATATTAGGCCCCAAGGATGAAATGTTGTTCAGTAAAAATGTATTAGGTTTGCATGCGTGTCATCATAGTTTACTTGTCGGTGTCAGTTAACAAAGTTTATATTTTGTCTGCCAAGAGGAGTGTCACGTCTGTGGTCTTGTGTATTTGAAGCTCCAGTTCTTGGTGGAAGTTTTCTGGTGTTGTGTAGAAGGAATCCGTGTACTAAGTGATGACAAAATATAAATATAAAATAACTCTACTGATCTTATTACCTCTTACTTATTCCACCACCCATTCCTGACACCCTTCCTGACAGCCCTTCCTGACACCCTTCCTGACACCCCTTCCTGACACCCCTTCCTGACACCCCTTCCTGACACCCCTTCCTGACACCGCTTCCTGACACCAGCACCCTTTCCTGACACCAGCACCCCTTCCTGACACCAGCACCCCTTCCTGACACCAGCACCCCTTCCTCACACCAGCACCCCTTCCTCACACCAGCACCCCTTCCTCACACCAGCACCCCTTCCTCACACCAGCACCTGCCACACCCTTCCTGACACCAGCACCCTTCCTGACACCAGCACCCCTTCCTGACACCAGCACCCCTTCCTTACTCCAGCACCTCTTCCTCACACCAGCACCCCTTCCTGACACCAGCACCCCTTCCTGACACCAGCACCCCTTCCTGACACCAGCACCCCTTCCTGACTCCAGCACCTCTTCCTGACTCCAGCACCTCTTCCTCACACCAGTACCCCTTCCTCACACCAGCACCCCTTCCTCAAACCAGCACCCCTTCCTCACACAAGCACCCCTTCCTCACACCAGCACCCCTTCCTCACACCAGCACCCCTTCCTCACACCAGCACCCCTTCCAGACTCCACCACCATATCCTGACTGATATCCATCCCCCTTCTCTCTGAACCCCACTAATTTTTACATCCCATACCCTATGAAACCATAACCCACTTCTATCCGTTAACCCCAACATCCGTTCATCACCTGCTAACCCCAGCATCCGTTCCATCACCTGGTAACCCCACCACCCACCCCATCACCTGCCCTATAATTACATGGTCAAGCCTCGTTGAGTTAAGCGCCGCTTAGGTCTCTTATATGTTCGCGAGGTGATGGTGGGAGGAAGGGTAGTGAGGGAGAAAGTGATGCAGGGAGAGAGAGTTGATAACAAGAGGTGAAGGGGGAGAGAGCGAAGAAGAAAGGAGGTGATGATGAAGGAAGATGATAGATGAGACTGGGAGATGACGAAAAGGAGTGATTGTGAGGGAATGATGGAGGGTAAAAGAGAGGGGTGAGAAAGATGGATGGGGTAGAGAGAGAGAGAGGAGAGAAGAGGGAGGGAGTGAGAGAAAAGTTGAGAGGTGGAGGAAGGTGAAGGAATAGGCGAGGATTAGAGCAGATGAAAAAGGGTGAATGAGGAAGAAAAGGTGGAGACAGCATAGGACGAAAGAAATGGTAAATAAATGGAAAGATGAAAATTAATGATGAGACGATGAAAGGAGATGATAATATTAATAATGATAAAGGACTCTTCACAACATGACATTACAAGAGATCGATTGAGATTAAATAAACTTCTGGCAGTTTAACATAAATATCTGCTGAGTAGAACTTGTTTAGCAGGTCTCAGTAGATCTACTGGAGTGGTTCACTATTTTTATATTAGTGTTGCACTCTTAAGTCTTCGGGGGGGGGGGGAGAGAGAGAGAGAGAGAGAGAGAGAGAGAGAGAGAGAGAGAGAGAGAGAGAAGAGTACAAAGAGAAATGGAGGACTGAAAACATAACGTGAAAGAAGTGTGTGGTAAGATAGGTGTGCGGGGACAGTACTACGAGCAAAGCTAAATATATCTCACAGCTAAATAACACTGTCAATAGAATATTTTCCAATAAAATACCCAATGACTAAAAAAGCTGTATAATCCACATGCTAAACCAGGAGGCCTGGTCACAGACCGGGCCGCGGGGGCGTTGACCCCCGGAACTCTCTCCAGGTAAACTCCAGGTAAACTCGTGTGGATTATACAGCAAAGAAGAGTGGAACCTCTTTACTCCTGCTATCAGTTGCGCGAGGGAATCATAATTAATAATTATTGAATTTCTAAAAGTACATGATACAACTTATACTGACATATTGTATAGAAAACCTGTTATGAAGAGTATTTCATGCAAATTAGGTTAATTTTCTCCCCAGGATGCCACCCACGCCAGTCGACTAACACTCTGGTACCTGTTTACTGCTAGGTGAACAGGGACAGCAAGTGTCTTAAGGAAACACACCCCAGTGTTTCCAGCCGTACCAGGGATCGAGCAGCGGATCTAAATGCGTGAGCTGAGTGCGCTGCCAACCAAGCTACCGTACATCTTAAGGTTTCACTAACGAATCTTTGAACAAATGCTTGTACATTTTCCCAAGCAAAACAAGGTCAAGATTCTGTACTAAAGGGTAACTTTAAAAAGTGAATAAAGGCCAAGTAATATACGAGTTCACGACTTATTTACTGACTCTTGATATAAATAAGTTCCTCTTGTAATGAAATATATATATATGAAATCTTGTGGCTGTTGAAGCGAAACCTTTCGCATTAGATCCAAACTTCAGTTTATTTTAACAAGGTAATCCGTGAACGAGTCCTTTCCAGTTTTCTCCACCATCTTTCACATCTTTCGATTCTCTCTTACCCCTAAAGGAAGGTTCCTTGATGCTGGTGAGGGGATCTTGATCTAGGAAATTGGATCTGTGCTCCAGTACCATGAATTAAGCCTGAATATCTTCCACATCCCCACACAGGTGCTGCACAATCCTAAGGGTTTAGCGCTCCCCTTGATTATAATAATTCGATTTTCTCTCTCTCTCTCTCTCTCTCTCGTCTCCTTTACTGTGTATATATATATATATATATATATATATATATATATATATATATATATATATATATATATATATATATATATATATATATATATATATATATATATATATATATATATATATATATATAATATATATATATATATATATATATATATATATATATATATATATATATATATATATATATATATATATATATATATATATATATATATATATATATATATATATATATATATATATATATATATATATATATATATATATATATATATATATATATATATATATATATATATATATATATATAATATATATATATATATATATATATATATATATATATATATATATATATATATATATATATATATATATATATATATATATATATATATATATATATATATATATATATATATATATATATATATATATATATATATAATGTCGTGCCGAATATGTAAAACTGGTCATTTAATATTAAGTCCATTCTAAAATTTTCTCTTATACGTTTAAAGATATATTTTTTTCATTAATGTTGGTGTAAAAATTTATAATTTTGCACCAAAAGGAACTCAGAAAACTTACCTAACCTTATTATAACAAGAACAATTTATTTTAGCCTAACCCAACTATATATATTTTAGATTTGTTTACAGTAATTTAATACTAAACAAACACAGTGAAATATATTTTTTTTTTTTTCGTTAGGTTCAGAAAGATTTTGGCTGAAATTATTGCATACACAAATTTTCGCTTGTCCCATATGGCAAGATGAGCGTTGCTATTTAAGCCAAGATCACAAGTTCTGCCTATTCAGCTTTGACATATATATATATATATATATATATATATATATATATATATATATATATATATATATATATATATATATATATATATATATATATATATATATATATATATATATATATATATATATATATATATATATATATATATATATATATATATATATATATATATATTATATATATATATATATATATATATATATATATATATATATATATATATATATATATATATATATATATATATATATATATATATATATATATATATATATATATATATATATATATATATATATATATATATATATATATATATATATATATATATATATATATATATATATATATATATATATATATATATATATATATATATATATATATATATATATATATATATATATATATATATATATATATATATATATATATATATATATATATATATATATATATATATATATATATATATATATATATATATATATATATATATATATATATATATATATATATATATATATATATATATATATATATATATATATATATATATATATATATATATATATATATATATATATATATATATATATATATATATATATATATATATATATATATATATATATATATATATATATATATATATATATATATATATATATATATATATATATATATATATATATATATATATATATATATATATATATATATATATATATATATATATATATATATATATATATATATATATATATATATATATATATATATATATATATATATATATATATATATATATATATATATATATATATATATATATATATATATATATATATATATATATATATATATATATATATATATATATATATATATATATATATATATATATATATATATATATATATATATATATATATATATATATATATATATATATATATATATATATATATATATATATATATATATATATATATATATATATATATATATATATATATATATATATATATATATATATATATATATATATATATATATATATATATATATATATATATATATATATATATATATATATATATATATATATATATATATATATATATATATATATATATATATATATATAATATATATATATATATATATATATATATATATATATATATATATATATATATATATATATATATATATATATATATATATATATATATATATATATATATATATATATATATATATATATATATATATATATATATATATATATATATATATATATATATATATATATATATATATATATATATATATATATATATATATATATATATATATATATATATATATATATATATATATATATATATATATATATATATATATATATATATATATATATATATATATATATATATATATATATATATATACTATATATATATATATATATATATATATATATATATATATATATATATATATATATATATATATATATATATATATATATATATATATATATATATATATATATATATATTATATATATATATATATATATATTTATATATATATATATATATATATATATATATATATATATATATATATATATACATATATATATACATATATATATACATATATATATATATACATATATATATATAAATATATATACATATATATATATATATATAAAAATATATATATATATATATATAAATATATATATATATATATATATATTATATATATATATATATATATATATATATATATATATATATATATATATATATATATATATATATATATATATATATATAAGTAGTCATAATTTCTACAGGGGGGTGTATCCGGAAAAGGCCTTCTACAGGGGGGTGTATCTGGTTTAAGGGCCTTCTACAGGGCGGTGTATCCGGTTTAGGCCTTCTACAGGGCGGTGTATCCGGTCTAGGACCAGCGGCTGGAGGGTCACCTTTTCACACCTAGGTGTTACTTCCGGTTTTGACCATGACCTCGCCCTCGAGACTACCTCACCCTTGACCCCCCAACCAATACCCCCACCCCCCACGACCCCCCGCCTCGCGACCCCACCATCGCGCCGCGCGCCCGCCCGCGCGCCCGCCCGCGCGCCCCGCCCGCGCGCCCGCCCGCGCGCCCGCCCGCGCGCCCGCCCGCCGCCCGCCCCGCGCGCCCTTCGCGACCCCCGACCGCGCCTTCTGCTGCGCCTTCTGCAGCGTCATCCGGATCGCCCCCGCGCCTCGAATTTTTTTCCGATTTTTTTCGAATTTTTTTTGAATTTCATTTTCTTGTGCTCTCCATCTCCTCGGATCAAATTTTTGAGGTTCCCCCTCCCACTTTCACCCCCACCCCAAAATTTCTCGATATTACCAAGTTTTTGGATTCCCCCCTATGGGGTTTTCGAAATTCTCCATCTCCTTGGATCAAGGTTTTCTCGAAATCAAAGTCTCCATCTCCTTGGATCAAATTTTTGGATTACCCCTCTCACTTTCACTCCCACCCCAAAATTTCTCGATAATACCAAGTTTTTGGATTCCACCCTATGGGGGTTTCGAAAGTCTCCATCTCCTCGGATCAAGTTTTTCGAAATTCTCCAATTCCTCGGATCAAGTTTTTTGGGTACCCCTCCTTTCACCCCCCATCCCCCAAAAATTTCTCAATATCAAAGTCTCCACTTCCTCGGATCCCCCTCCCACTTTCACCCCCCAACCCCAAAAAATTTCTCGACAATACCTATCGAAACTCCATCTCCTCGGATCAAGTTTTTTGGATTCCTCCCTATGGGGTTTTCGAAATTCTCCATCTCCTTGGATCAAGTTTTTCTCGAAATCAAAGTCTCCATCTCCTTGGATCAAATTTTTGGATTACCCCTCTCACTTTCACTCCCACCCCAAAATTTCTCGATAATACCAAGACTCCATCTCCTTGGATCAAATTTTTGGATTACCCCTCTCACTTTCACTCCCACCCCAAAATTTCTCGATAATACCAAGACTCCATCTCCTTGGATCAAGGTTTTTTGGATTCCCCCCTCTGGGGGTAAAGCATTCAAATGAACTCCTCCTATGGGGCATGGTGCTCTCTCTTACTACAGGTCTAAACAAGTGTGACGTCAGTATTCCTCTCATTAATGTGTTTACTCGACGGTCAGTGACGTCACGCGATGACCCCCACACACACAGGCTGAATCATGACGACCCTTTTTAGTTCATTAAAGTTAATAAGGGGATATAGTACCTACATCATAGGGAAAACATTTTCACTCTTAACCCAGGTTAATCCAAATAATTTCACATTTTTGTTTCGTTAATACCCACAACAATCCAACAATTTCTTTACAACACAAGTCTAGACATTTTTCTCGTTTTAACTATTTCATCTCAGGTCACTCCCCCACGAAGTAACCTCCTCCCCACCCTCCCGAACCCTCACACTCCAACCAACACCTCACAATTTTCACTCATAACCCCCAATTTTTCTCGTTTTAACCCTTTTAGTTCATTAAAGTTAATAAGGGGATACAGTACATCAGAAAGTCACCACAACACTTATAACCACTTTTCGATAATTCACTAGTCACAATTTTACATATTACGAAGTTAATACGCACTTTTACTTTGAACATCTTCAAAACACTCTCTTAAATCATTTGAATACTCACAAAAAAATACCTTTATACATTTCCAAACAACACTGAAATACTCCAAAACATCATTCGAACACCCCCAAAATCACCTCTGAATACTCCCAGAACACCTTCATAAGTACTCTTGCACATCATTTGAACACCTTCATAAGTACTCTCATAATCATTTGTACACCTTCAAAAAACACCTTTGAATACTCACATAAACACCCTTGATCACCTTAAAAAAAAAACAACATTTGAACACACTCAAAACACCTTTGAACACCTTTGAACATTTCCAAACAACACTGAAACACTTCCAAAAACACCATTTGAGTACTCCCAAATACACCACTGAATACTAAAACACCACTGAATACACTCAAAACACCACCAAAATCACCATGAAACACTTCCAAAAAACACAATTTGAGTACTCCCAATTACACCACTGAATACTACTAAAACACCGCTGAATTCAATCAAAACACCCTTCAACACCTTCAAAACACCTTTGAACACCTTTGAACATTTCCAAAAACACTATTTGAGTACTCCCAATTACACCACTGATTACTACTAAAACACCGCTGAATTCAATCAAAACACCCTTCAACACCTTCAAACACCCTTGAACACCTTCAAAACACTCTTGAATACCTTCAAAAACACCTTTGAACATTTCCAATCAACACTGAAACACTTCCAAAAAACACAATTTGAGTACTCCCAATTACACCACTGAATACTACTAAAACACCGCTGAATTCAATCAAAACACCCTTCAACACCTTCAAAACACCCTTGAACACCTTCAAAACACTCTCATAATCATTTGAACACACTCAAAACACCTTTGAATAACCTCAAAACACCTTTGAACACCTTCAAAACACCTTTGAACATTTCCAATCAACACAATTTGAGTACTCCCAATTACACCACTGAATACTACTAAAACACCGCTGAATTCAATCAAAACACCCTTCAACACCTTCAAAACACCTTTGAACACACTCAAAACACCCTTCAACACCTTCAAAAACACCTTTGAACACCTTCAAAACACATTTGAACACATTCAAAACACTCTCATAATCATTTGAACACACTCAAAACACCTTTGAATAACCTCAAAACGCCTTTGAACACCTTCAAAACACCCTTGAACACCCTTGATCACCTTCAAAAAAACAACATTTGAACACACTCAAAACACCTTTGAACACCTTTGAACATTTCCAAACAACACTGAAACACTTCCATAAACACCATTTGAGTACTCCCAAATACACCACTGAATACTAAAACACCACTGAATTCAATCAAAACACCCTTCAACACCTTCAAACACCCTTGAACACACTCAAAACACCCTTCAACACCTTCAAGATACCTTTGAACACCTTCAAAACACCTTTGAACACATCCAAACAACACTGAAACACTTCCAAAAAACACCATTTGAGTACTCCCAATTACACCACTGATTACTACTAAAACACCGCTGAATTCAATCAAAACACCCTTCAACACCTTCAAACACCCTTGAACACACTCAAAACACCCTTCAACACCTTCAAAATACCTTTGAACACCTTCAAAACACCTTTGAACACATCCAAAACACTCTCATAATCATTTGAACACACTCAAAACACCTTTGAACACATCCAAAACACTCTCATAATCATTTGAACACACTCAAAACACCTTTGAATAACCTCAAAACACCTTTGAACACTTTCAAAAACACCCTTGAACACCCTTGATCACCTTCAAAAAAAACAACATTTGAACACACTCAAAACACCTTTGAACACCTTTGAACATTTCCAAACAACACTGAAACACTTCCAAAAACACCATTTGAGTACTCCCAAATACACCACTGAATACTAAAACACCACTGAATACACTCAAAACACCACCAAAATCACCATAAACTAAGATCAACACCCACATCCCACAACACCTACAACCCACAACACCCACAATTTTTTCTCGTTTTATCTAATTTCATCAGAAAGTCACAACACCCACACCTCCCATTTTTTTCTCGTTTTAACCCTTTTAGTTCATTAAAGTTAATAAGGGGACACACTACATCAGAAAAAGTCTCATCAACAACCCACTTATAACGTCTTTTCGGCATCTCTAGTTCGACAACAACACCCACATCCCACAACACCCACATCCCACATCCCACACACACACACACCCTAACCTAGCCTAACCTAACCTAACTTATCCTAACCTAACCTAACCTAACCTAACCTAACCTAACCTAACCTAACTTATCCTAACCTAGCCTAACCTTAACCTAACCTAACCTTACCTAACTTATCCTAACCTAACCTAACCTAGCCTAACCTAACCTAACTTAACCTAACCTAACCTAACCTAACCGAACCTAACCTAACCTAACCTAACCTAACCTAACCTAACCTAACCGAACCTAACCTAACCTAGCCTAACCTAACCTAACTTAACCAAACCTAACCTAACCTAGCCGAACCTAACCTTACCTAACATAACCTAACCTAACCTTACCTAACATAACCTAACCTAACCTTACCACTTAACCCAACCTAACCTTACCGATCCTACCCTAACCTAACTTAACCTAACCTAACCTAACCTAACCTAACCTTACCTAACACAACCTAACCTAACCTTACCTAACCTAACCTAACCTAACCGAACCTAACCTAACCTAACCTTACCTAACATAACCTAGCCTAACCTAACCGAACCTACCCTAACCTAACTTAACCTAACCTAACCTATCCTAACCTTACCAAACTTATCCTAACCTAACCTAACCTTACCTAACATAACCTAACCTAACCTATCTTAACCTAACCCAACCTAGCCGAACCTATCCTAACCTAACCTAAAATATATTGGAACACCCCCAAAATACATTAGAGTACTCCAGAATTACTTTGAACGACTCCATTTTGGATATTTCCAAATTAGTTTTGAAAACTTTATCGTAAAATCGAACATTATTTTCTTGTGGGTAAACACACTCAATGGTAGAAATATTTACTCGATTTCCGAATAGAAGCACTGTCCTCGCTCTGAGTGTCTCATTGTGGGTCACCCCCTCCCCCAACACATGGTGTAATGCGGTTCACACCTAAGGTAGAACATAACACCTGCGCCAACACAGGTCAGACAGACGCCATGAAATGCGGGTAACATCCAAGGTAGAAAATCATCTCTTTCCAGACCAACTGTCTATCCTAACCTAACCTAACCTAACCTAACCTAACTTATCCTAATCTAACCTATCCTAACCTAACCTAACCTAACCTTACCTAACTCCATTAAACACCTCGAATACTACCTAACTTAACCTAACCTAACCTTACCTAACCTACTGAACCTAACCTAACCTAACCTAAATCAAACACCTCTATCCTAACCTAACCTAACCTTACCTAACCTAACTCCATCAAATACCTCGAATACTACCTAACTTAACCTTAACCTAACCATACCTAACCTACCGAACCTAACCTAACCTAACCTAACCTATCCTAACCTAACCTAACCTAACCTAACCTAACTTATCCTAATCTAACCTATCCTCACCTAACCTAACCTAACCTAACCTAACCTTACCTAACCTAACCTAACTCACTCACAAACACCTTTGAACATTTCCAAACAACACTGAAGCACTTCCAAAATATCATTTTGATTACTCTCAAATAAGATTTGACAGCTCTAATTTATCTACACTTACACATTTCATTAAATTACAACTCATCCCCCCCAAACTCCTCCCTCATTCTCCAGACTTTACAACATTAGCACAAAAAAAAAACTAACTCATACACTTATGACATGAGACATTACCATATCTAACACACTGACTAACTTTGAACCATCTCTGAACACCACTGATCTTCTTCAAAAATACTCTGCACATCATTTGAACACCTTCAAAAAACACCATCAAACACCTCCGAATACTCCCCAAAAAAAAACACTACTGATTACTACCAAATCACCACTGATTACTACCAAATCACCGTCAAAATCACCAGAAACTAAGTTTAACATCAGCATCTAACATCCTTTTTATAGAAATCCCCTCAAATCACTATAACCAAGAACTCCCTCCCCATTTGGCGCATAAAAAAAAAAACATGAACACAAACCTAATACACAAACACTTAGTACATGATCACCATCAACTGAAAACATATCTTGTACACACACATAATCTAAGACAACCACCAACTACATTCACCCATGTTCACTTACCTCAAAATCACTAATATCACAAAAAACAATCATTTTTATAAACATTTCACACACACACACAAAAAAAAAAAAAATCATATTTGACAATATCTAAGCGCACTCACCTCACTACCACCAACACACGATGTCTCACCTCACAGGACCGACGAGCTCACCTCCAGTGACGTCACACTCCCATTGTGTTACTTGGTGGTTGGTAACATCACACCTAACCCCCCCCCCCTTGTTTCAACCTGTTGTACCCTACATTATCTAAGAACACTATATCCAAGACGATTACCAGATTTTATGATCCCCAACACCAAGATCACAGAAAAACACACATTTTTATAATTATTCACACAAAAATCACGATCACCAATTCCATATCATGTTTACCGTCATCTATCAACACTAATCACCAAGATCACCAAAAAATCTAAGATCATGCATCTCAAAACTACTATGATCACTGAAAACACTTTTTTTTTAAACATTCGCACAAAAATAAGACACACACAAAAATACCACAACACTTCCACCAACATCTATAACATAACATGAGCACTATAACATATCACTATCACAAAAAAAAAATAATACACAGACACCCACATATTATACATTTCAATTGCAAATTTAAGACATGAGACATACACACCAAATCTAAGACATTCACCTCCAACTAAGACATACACATCACCCCTAAAACTTCCTTCCTTATTCATTCCGTATATCTCCTAGAGCTGTTTTAACCCCGACGGATCCATCACGTCGTAGGAGCCAGAGGAACCATCACCACTCCAACACCACCTACTACACTCTGGCTCCTACGACGTGATGGATCCGTCGGGGTTAAAACAGCTCTAGGAGATATACGGAATGAATAAGGAAGGAAGTTTTAGGGGAGATGTGTATGTCTTAGTTGGAGGTGAATGTCTTAGATTTGGTGTGTATGTCTCATGTCTTAAATTTGCAATTGAAATGTATAATATGTGGGTGTCTGTGTATTATTTTTTTTTTGTGATAGTGATATGTTATAGTGCTCATGTTATGTTATAGATGTTGGTGGAAGTGTTGTGGTATTTTTGTGTGTGTCTTATTTTTGTGCGAATGTTTAAAAAAAAGTGTTTTCAGTGATCATAGTAGTTTTGAGATGCATGATCTTAGATTTTTTGGTGATCTTGGTGATTAGTGTTGATAGATGACGGTAAACATGATATGGAATTGGTGATCGTGATTTTTGTGTGAATAATTATAAAAATGTGTGTTTTTTCTGTGATCTTGGTGTTGGGGATCATAAAATCTGGTAATCGTCTTGGATATAGTGTTCTTAGATAATGTAGGGTACAACAGGTTGAAACAAGGGGGGGGGGGGTTAGGTGTGATGTTACCAACCACCAAGTAACACAATGGGAGTGTGACGTCACTGGAGGTGAGCTCGTCGGTCCTGTGAGGTGAGACATCGTGTGTTGGTGGTAGTGAGGTGAGTGCGCTTAGATATTGTCAAATATGATTTTTTTTTGTGTGTGTGTGTGTGTGAAATGTTTATAAAAATGATTGTTTTTTGTGATATTAGTGATTTTGAGGTAAGTGAACATGGGTGAATGTAGTTGGTGGTTGTCTTAGATTATGTGTGTGTACAAGATATGTTTTCAGTTGATGGTGATCATGTACTAAGTGTTTGTGTATTAGGTTTGTGTTCATGTTTTTTTTTTTTTATGCGCCAAATGGGGAGGGAGTTCTTGGTTATAGTGATTTGAGGGGATTTCTATAAAAAGGATGTTAGATGCTGATGTTAAACTTAGTTTCTGGTGATTTTGACGGTGATTTGGTAGTAATCAGTGGTGATTTGGTAGTAATCAGTAGTGTTTTTTTTTGGGAGTATTCGGAGGTGTTTGATGGTGTTTTTTGAAGGTGTTCAAATGATGTGCAGAGTATTTTTGAAGAAGATCAGTGGTGTTCAGAGATGGTTCAAAGTTAGTCAGTGTGTTAGATATGGTAATGTCTCATGTCATAAGTGTATGAGTTAGTTTTTTTTTTGTGCTAATGTTGTAAAGTCTGGAGAATGAGGGAGGAGTTTGGGGGGGATGAGTTGTAATTTAATGAAATGTGTAAGTGTAGATAAATTAGAGCTGTCAAATCTTATTTGAGAGTAATCAAAATGATATTTTGGAAGTGCTTCAGTGTTGTTTGGAAATGTTCAAAGGTGTTTGTGAGTGAGTTAGGTTAGGTTAGGTAAGGTTAGGTTAGGTTAGGTTAGGTTAGGTGAGGATAGGTTAGATTAGGATAAGTTAGGTTAGGTTAGGTTAGGTTAGGTTAGGATAGGTTAGGTTAGGTTAGGTTAGGTTCGGTAGGTTAGGTATGGTTAGGTTAAGGTTAAGTTAGGTAGTATTCGAGGTATTTGATGGAGTTAGGTTAGGTAAGGTTAGGTTAGGTTAGGATAGAGGTGTTTGATTTAGGTTAGGTTAGGTTAGGTTCAGTAGGTTAGGTAAGGTTAGGTTAGGTTAAGTTAGGTAGTATTCGAGGTGTTTAATGGAGTTAGGTAAGGTTAGGTTAGGTTAGGTTAGGATAGGTTAGATTAGGATAAGTTAGGTTAGGTTAGGTTAGGTTAGGATAGACAGTTGGTCTGGAAAGAGATGATTTTCTACCTTGGATGTTACCCGCATTTCATGGCGTCTGTCTGACCTGTGTTGGCGCAGGTGTTATGTTCTACCTTAGGTGTGAACCGCATTACACCATGTGTTGGGGGAGGGGGTGACCCACAATGAGACACTCAGAGCGAGGACAGTGCTTCTATTCGGAAATCGAGTAAATATTTCTACCATTGAGTGTGTTTACCCACAAGAAAATAATGTTCGATTTTACGATAAAGTTTTCAAAACTAATTTGGAAATATCCAAAATGGAGTCGTTCAAAGTAATTCTGGAGTACTCTAATGTATTTTGGGGGTGTTCCAATATATTTTAGGTTAGGTTAGGATAGGTTCGGCTAGGTTGGGTTAGGTTAAGATAGGTTAGGTTAGGTTATGTTAGGTAAGGTTAGGTTAGGTTAGGATAAGTTTGGTAAGGTTAGGATAGGTTAGGTTAGGTTAAGTTAGGTTAGGGTAGGTTCGGTTAGGTTAGGCTAGGTTATGTTAGGTAAGGTTAGGTTAGGTTAGGTTCGGTTAGGTTAGGTTAGGTTAGGTAAGGTTAGGTTAGGTTGTGTTAGGTAAGGTTAGGTTAGGTTAGGTTAGGTTAGGTTAAGTTAGGTTAGGGTAGGATCGGTAAGGTTAGGTTGGGTTAAGTGGTAAGGTTAGGTTAGGTTATGTTAGGTAAGGTTAGGTTAGGTTATGTTAGGTAAGGTTAGGTTAGGCTAGGTTAGGTTAGGTTCGGTTAGGTTAGGTTAGGTTAGGTTAGGTTAGGTTAGGTTAGGTTCGGTTAGGTTAGGTTAGGTTAGGTTAAGTTAGGTTAGGTTAGGCTAGGTTAGGTTAGGTTAGGATAAGTTAGGTAAGGTTAGGTTAGGTTAAGGTTAGGCTAGGTTAGGATAAGTTAGGTTAGGTTAGGTTAGGTTAGGTTAGGATAAGATAGGTTAGGTTAGGCTAGGTTAGGGTGTGTGGGATGTGGGATGTGGGTGTTGTGGGATGTGGGTGTTGTTGTCGAACTAGAGATGCCGAAAAGACGTTATAAGTGGGTTGTTGATGAGACTTTTTCTGATGTAGTGTGTCCCCTTATTAACTTTAATGAACTAAAAGGGTTAAAACGAGAAAAAAAATGGGATGTGTGGGTGTTGTGACTTTCTGATGAAATTAGATAAAACGAGAAAAAATTGTGGGTGTTGTGGGTTGTAGGTGTTGTGGGATGTGGGTGTTGATCTTAGTTTATGGTGATTTTGGTGGTGTTTTGAGTGTATTCAGTGGTGTTTTAGTATTCAGTGGTGTATTTGGGAGTACTCAAATGGTGTTTTTGGAAGTGTTTCAGTGTTGTTTGGAAATGTTCAAAGGTGTTCAAAGGTGTTTTGAGTGTGTTCAAATGTTGTTTTTTTTGAAGGTGATCAAGGGTGTTCAAGGGTGTTTTTGAAAGTGTTCAAAGGTGTTTTGAGGTTATTCAAAGGTGTTTTGAGTGTGTTCAAATGATTATGAGAGTGTTTTGGATGTGTTCAAAGATGTTTTGAAGGTGTTCAAAGGTATTTTGAAGGTGTTGAAGGGTGTTTTGAGTGTGTTCAAGGGTGTTTGAAGGTGTTGAAGGGTGTTTTGATTGAATTCAGCGGTGTTTTAGTAGTAATCAGTGGTGTAATTGGGAGTACTCAAATGGTGTTTTTTGGAAGTGTTTCAGTGTTGTTTGGATGTGTTCAAAGGTGTTTTGAAGGTGTTCAAAGGTATTTTGAAGGTGTTGAAGGGTGTTTTGAGTGTGTTCAAGGGTGTTTGAAGGTGTTGAAGGGTGTTTTGATTGAATTCAGTGGTGTTTTAGTATTCAGTGGTGTATTTGGGAGTACTCAAATGGTGTTTATGGAAGTGTTTCAGTGTTGTTTGGAAATGTTCAAAGGTGTTCAAAGGTGTTTTGAGTGTGTTCAAATGTTGTTTTTTTGAAGGTGATCAAGGGTGTTCAAGGGTGTTTTGAAGGTGTTCAAAGGCGTTTTGAGGTTATTCAAAGGTGTTTTGAGTGTGTTCAAATGATTATGAGAGTGTTTTGAATGTGTTCAAATGTGTTTTGAAGGTGTTCAAAGGTGTTTTTGAAGGTGTTGAAGGGTGTTTTGAGTGTGTTCAAAGGTGTTTTGAAGGTGTTGAAGGGTGTTTTGATTGAATTCAGCGGTGTTTTAGTAGTATTCAGTGGTGTAATTGGGAGTACTCAAATTGTGTTGATTGGAAATGTTCAAAGGTGTTTTGAAGGTGTTCAAAGGTGTTTTGAGGTTATTCAAAGGTGTTTTGAGTGTGTTCAAATGATTATGAGAGTGTTTTGAAGGTGTTCAAAGGTGTTCAAAGGTGTTTTGAAGGTGTTGAAGGGTGTTTTGATTGAATTCAGCGGTGTTTTAGTAGTATTCAGTGGTGTAATTGGGAGTACTCAAATTGTGTTTTTTGGAAGTGTTTCAGTGTTGATTGGAAATGTTCAAAGGTGTTCAAATGTTGTTTTTTTGAAGGTGATCAAGGGTGTTCAAGGGTGTTTGAAGGTGTTGAAGGGTGTTTTGATTGAATTCAGCGGTGTTTTAGTAGTAATCAGTGGTGTAATTGGGAGTACTCAAATAGTGTTTTTGGAAATGTTCAAAGGTGTTCAAAGGTGTTTTGAAGGTGTTGAAGGGTGTTTTGATTGAATTCAGCGGTGTTTTAGTAGTATTCAGTGGTGTAATTGGGAGTACTCAAATTGTGTTTTTTGGAAGTGTTTCATGGTGATTTTGGTGGTGTTTTGAGTGTATTCAGTGGTGTTTTAGTATTCAGTGGTGTATTTGGGAGTACTCAAATGGTGTTTTTGGAAGTGTTTCAGTGTTGTTTGGAAATGTTCAAAGGTGTTCAAAGGTGTTTTGAGTGTGTTCAAATGTTGTTTTTTTTTGAAGGTGATCAAGGGTGTTTATGTGAGTATTCAAAAGTGTTTTTTGAAGGTGTACAAATGATTATGAGAGTACTTATGAAGGTGTTCAAATGATGTGCAAGAGTACTTATGAAGGTGTTCTGGGAGTATTCAGAGGTGATTTTGGGGGTGTTCGAATGATGTTTTGGAGTATTTCAGTGTTGTTTGGAAATATATAAAGGTATTTTTTTGTGAGTATTCAAATGATTTAAGAGAGTGTTTTGAAGATGTTCAAAGTAAAAGTGCGTATTAACTTCGTAATATGTAAAATTGTGACTAGTGAATTATCGAAAAGTGGTTATAAGTGTTGTGGTGACTTTCTGATGTACTGTATCCCCTTATTAACTTTAATGAACTAAAAGGGTTAAAACGAGAAAAATTGGGGGTTATGAGTGAAAATTGTGAGGTGTTGGTTGGAGTGTGAGGGTTCGGGAGGGTGGGGAGGAGGTTACTTCGTGGGGGAGTGACCTGAGATGAAATAGTTAAAAAAATGTCTAGACTTGTGTTGTAAAGAAATTGTTGGATTGTTGTGGGTATTAACGAAACAAAAATGTGACTTTCTGATGATGAAAATGTTTTCCCTATGATGTAGGTACTATATCCCCTTATTAACTTTAATGAACTAAAAGGATCGTCATGATTCAGCCTGTGTGTGTGGGGGTCATCGCGTGACGTCACTGACCGTCGAGTAAACACATTAATGAGAGGAATACTGACGTCACACTTGTTTAGACCTGTAGTAAGAGAGAGCACCATGCCCCAT
>NC_091360.1:5992938-6007938 GCF_038502225.1 Cherax quadricarinatus | reverse complement strand
CCTCCCTCACTCTCAGATCCATCCCTGGGTTATATGACATAGCTAGTGGGTCTCTCGTAAATTTCTTTGTCATATTACCTCTCCCTTAATTTTATGAATTTGTTGAGGTGGTCAGGTCGCTCCCTTCTTAATGCTGAGATGGACGGACCAGTGCCCCTTCAGAGCGTTCAGATGGGTGCGCCGTTCCCTCCTGAACGTTCCACCGAACGCACGAATTCAAATGTATGCACATATTGTATTGTCAAGGGCTCTAGCAAAAAACGGGCAGATCATTTTGTAGTTGGGGTCCTAGCAAAATGGGAAGACTGTTTTGTTCCTGTCCTGGCAAATAGGAAAACCTTTTAGTAAATGGGGTCCTAGAAAACGGGAAGACCATTTAGTTCTTGGGTTCTGGCAAACGGGAAGACCATTTAGTTCTTGGGATTCTGGCAAACGGGAAGACCATTTTGGTCACGAGGCTTAATCGTTGTTCCTGTCTGCTCGTGCAGCCGCGATGCAGCGGGATTAATTGTCGTTCAGACATGTCTACTTTGATTAAACCAGCACTGGAACTGAGGCTTAAAATCGTTCCCTGCGCTTCGCCGACGTTGCTGGTCTGGAGGTGGTGGCACTTGAGTGAGTAGAACCACAAGGAGACAGAAAAACACTAGTGAGTTCTACAGCCTTCCCATTATGTCCTTGAATTTGTGTTGATCAAGCCAATGGATGGCAAAACGTCTTCAAATGAAGATACCCAGATGTTGCACATGTGTCTAATTCTTCATCATGCCGGTATTATATACCATTCGTGTACTCACTGTAGAAAGCGGCTGTGTATTTCGATCTCCCTCCGAGAGGTCTTCAGTAAGTAATTTATTCAGGTATACACAGATAGTTGCATAGATTATCAAACATAGAAGCATATGTGTAGAGAACCTAGGATAACCCAAAAAAGTCAAAGTTACTTATTTCCATTGGGATCCTGGTGTTCAAGATACACAGTATCTTTCTTCACTGTGTTTCTCAGTGTGGCTTTTCTCAATTAATCTATAGTTAACTTTTTTATCCTCTGTATATCTTAATACTTTTGATGAATTCGAACGCTTTTGAAAACTCAGAGCTTATATAAATGACGTTTATATAAATGGTTTTAAAAACCCCACTAGCTGATAAATGAGACACTTGTGCAACACTTGAGTATATTCTGTAAACGTTTCGCCAACCAGTGGCTTCTTCAGTCCAATTCAGAGGAAGATTATGGGGAACTAGAGGTAATCAGTCCTTCAGCCTGAAGTCTGTGTGTTCAGTCCTTGAATCTTGATAAAAGTACACCATATACGGAGAAAAAAAAAAGGCTTACATACTGCAGAAGGTGAGGTGAAGCAGTGATAGGCGGCGTCACAAGTGGGAAAACCCACTAGTGGAAATGGATTATTCATATAGGTTAGGCAAGATATGAAGAATTCCCTGCTTAAAGATCCCAAGATATTGCTTCGTGTGACGTGCACAAGCTTCTCATTTATCAACTTGTCTGTATTCTAAAACCGTTTATAGAAACAGTCAGACACATGGATATAAAAAAATATATCTATAATACCAGAAATAATAAAAAAATATGTTAATAGTGAGGTAACCAGGAAAAGAAAATATAATGATATGCAAGTCAAGTTAGGTGGCTAAGCTTTAGTTACGCCTCAGTATAAAAAGTGTAGTAAGAAAATTCGTCTTGATAATATTAGTGAGGAGGTGAATATTCATGAGTGCTGGGAGAGGTAACTTTTTGTATACAATGTAAACAATTCACATTGCCGCTTCTGGTTCTCATTAAGATGAGAATGTTGGAAGAGAAGAGAGACGAGGTAAAACTCTGCGGGATGGAGAGAGAGAGAGAGAGAGAGAGTGAGAGTGAGTACATGAGACGAGACCTCAACACTTGAGACGCACTGAAAAACTTCACTTCCTTATCCTCACAAAAATTTTTTTAATATAAAAATTAATTCATTGCTTTACGAGGAGCCCTAAACTGTTGTGTTGAGTGGTCGTGTGCTAGTCTCTTGTGTACTTTTATGCAGAGAAAAGAAAGAACATAAGAATGGAGGAACACTGCAGGAGGCCTACTGGTCCACGGTCTAAAATGCCTACGGCCTACGGTTCTAAAATGATAACTGAGAGCTATTTCGAAGCGACTACCACTATTTACATTTCACTGCACAGTGCTCTGTTGGTAGTGCCATCGGCTCACATATTGAGTGTCGGTGAAGGAGATCGACCCACCGGAATGTTTCTTTACACCTGCTGCCCCTGTTCACCTAGCAGTAAGTAGGTACCTGAGTGTTAGTAGGCTGTTGTGGGTCTCATCCCAGGAAAGGGGTGGTTTCTCTTAGATAGGTGCGACTGGGCTGTGGAATGAGATTGCAAACTTCATTTCTGTAAAAAAAAAAGTTAGCCAAAATATACCCTCATTTAATTATTTATATATGACAAAAACATCATAAAATTTGGTTACTTAAGATGCCCAGGACGAGAAGCTCCTAATAAATTTTGAGTCAACAGTGTTAAATTCAGTGACATAATGAGGAGAAGCTGTATAGCCCTTGTGGCTTAGCGCTTCTTTTTGATTATAATAATAATAATAATAATGAGGAGATATAATATATGTATAATGTGTACTAAATACAATTCACAGTGTATGTGTACTGCACTGCTACTCTAAGGTAAGGTGAGGTCTATCTAACCTTTTCAATTATATATATATATATATATATATATATATATATATATATATATATATATATATATATATATATATATATATATATATATATATATATATATATATATGTCGTGCCGAATAGGCAGAACTTGCGATCTTGGCTTAAATAGCAACGTTCATCTTGCCATATAGGACAAGTGAAAATTTCTGTATGCAATAATTTCGCCAAAATTATTCTGAACCTAACGAAAAAAATATATTTCACTGTGTTTGTTTAGCATTAAATTATTGTAAACAAATCTAAAATATATTTAGTTGGGTTAGGCTAAAATAAATTGTTCTTGTTATAATAAGGTTAGATAAGTTTTCTATGATTCTTTTGGTGCAAAATTAAACAAAATTTACAATAACATCAATGAAAAAAATAAGTCTTTAAACGTATAAGAGAAAATTTTAGAAAGGACTTAATTTTAAAAGAGTTCTTGCTAATTGACTAGTTTTACATATTCAGCACGACATATATATATATATATATATATATATATATATATATATATATATATATATATATATATATATATATATATATATATATATATATATATATATATATATATATATATATATATATATCGTGCCGAATAGGTACAATTGGTCATTAAAGAAAAACTCGTTTAAAATGAAGTCCTTTCTAAAATTTTCTCTTATACGTTTAAAGATATATTTGGTCATTTATGTCAATGTAAAAAAATTATTTTATACCCAAACAACCTTAGTAAACTTACCTTACCTTGAGCCTAATCCAACTCAATATATTTTAGATAAGTTTACAATAATTTAATAACAATCAAACACAATGAAATATATATTTTCACATTAGGCTCAGAATGATTTTTGCGAAATTATTGCTTTCACAAATTTTCGCTTGTCTTATTCGGCAAGAAGAGCGTTGCTATTTAAGCTAAAATCGCAAGTTTTAACTGTTTGGTACGACACACACACACACACACACACACACACACACACACACACACACACACACACACACACACACACACACACACACACACACACACACACACACCTGTTTGGAACCCGCACTTGATAAAGCACGTCAAGAAACTAGAGAAAGTACAAAGGTTTGCGACAAGGTTAGTTCCAGAGCTAAGGGGAATGTCCTATGAAGAAAGATTAAGGGAAATCGGCCTGACGACACTGGAGGACAGGAGGGTCAGGGGAGACATGATAACGACATATAAAATACTGCGTGGAATAGACAAGGTGGACAAAGACAGGATGTTCCAGGGAGGGTACACAGAAACAAGAGGCCACAATTGGAAGTTGAAGACACAAATGAGTCAGAGAGATAGTAGGAAGTATTTCTTCAGTCATAGAGTTGTAAGGCAGTGGAATAGCCTAGAAAATGACGTAGTGGAGGCAGGAACCATACACAGTTTTAAGACGAGGTTTGATAAAGCTCATGGAGCGGGGAGAGAGAGGGCCTAGTAGCAACCGGTGAAGAGGCGGGGCCAGGAGCTAGGACTCGACCCCTGCAACCACAAATAGGTGAGTACAAATAGGTGAGTATACACACACACACACACACACACACACACACACACACACACACACACACACACACACACACACACACACACACACACACACACACACACACACACACACACGCACGCACAAATTATGATTACTGATATATTACGTACCCTTGGATAAATTTTTTTTTTTCTGCAAGTCTGGTACGTGTGTACATCATACGGACGTGAATACAAGATGCAGGGAATTTGATATTAATACGTAGATCACGAAGCAAAATAGGGAAAACTTTTTCCAGGCAGTGCAGCCCTGGCAGATATATAACTCAACCTGCTGTCGCACCATCGGGTGTAGAACTGACGGGGCGTAAAACACAGGAAACTGGAGCGAGATCGGCATTCCTGTGCTGGCGTAGGTCACGCTACCAGCCAGACGAAGTAACATTCCCTTAAGGATCAGGGAGAGAGAGAGAGAGAAAGTGTGAGTGGGTCTGCTGCCTTTGACGAGTTTCCGTGTACTTTGCTTTCTCCATCACCCTCTTCTCTCTAACTTCCACCTCTTTGTGCTCTCTCTCACTTGTAATCTGACTTGTGATCACAAGGTCTTGAGTTCGATTTCCTGGCACTGAGAAACATACCACTGCTGCCCCTGCCTGCATAGTATTGACAAAATAGGCACCTGTGTGTTAGCCGACTGTCGTGGGTCGCATCAAGGAAAAAGTGCGTTAGAAAACTCAAGTCCTTCTGTAATGTCACATCCCGTGTAACATTCCATTACCTGCAGGTGCTGGGTGAAAAGTATGTGTGTACTTTACACTGTTAATTAAACAAAATCCTTCTTTATATTTTTCATTACAATACTGAGCTGAATTCATTAAGTCAGCCTGAGTTGGGAGACTTCAATAGGGCAATAAAGTTATCGAGTATTCAAATAATGGGACTTTGAAAAGACTTCAGTTGGTTGATGAGATCCTCAACAATTATCATTAAAAAAAAGAAGTATTTGTTGTAAAAATCCGTGAGAAATACGTGAACGAGTTAAATAAGAAAAATGTTTCATGAATGTGAGACGACCATGTATGTAAATTCGATAATACGGGTTTATGAACTGATTGAGTTCCTGGTGCCCGAAAGTCTTCACAATAAAATACCATAACCCGCATTATGAGTCGTATTTTCACACACCCAGTATGCTGTACCATAACTGAGTATACTGAAAAAGGGTAGTGAGCTATGTCCTGGTAGTGTGTGTCTGACCTCTCGTCAAGAGCCGGATTTTCCCTGGGTAGGCAACCTTGAAAACTTTCTAGTCTCTGAGCCGGTATATATCCCTGTCTTACCTTGTTGTGGTAGTGGTGTTTGTCCTTGGGAGTTCTCATGCGTGTTTCAGTGTGACTGTGCGCTTTCTTTTGTCTGAGAGAGATCGTGTGCTTGCGTAACATTGTGCGTGTCCGTGACCATGTGTGCTTGTGATTACCTATTGAATTTGACAAGTATTTTTCACCTCCCCATTCTGGGTCACCTTAAATGTGTGATGGGGAATGCTCGGTGATGGGGTTTGATAGATTCGAATCCAGGGGGATTGGAACCTCTTCTTCAGGAGGTTCGCCACAATCCCCACGGAGTCCTCAACTGAGAACTCAGCATCTCAAGTTCAGCTTACATAGTAGGGATATTTTCTCTTTCGTCTAAACTTGATGTGATTTTTTTAGCCAACGACGTGGAAATAATTATTTATAGAATCTAATAACTGTCTATGAACTGTGTGAGAATTTCACCCTACCGAGCATAGGGGGTCCACCATGGCTCGATTATTATTTCGTGAATACTCTTGTGATATTAAGAGCATCTGGATATTAACCAAGTGGATGACACTCTCATGAAAATTCTAGAATCATCAGCACATAAAGACAGTGTTATGGTTTACCTAATGACCAAAAAGGCACAATACCGTGACTGGAACAATACACAAATAACCAGCACATAGAGAGCTTACGACGACGCTTCGGTCCGACTTGAACCATTGTAAATGATTATTTGTGTATTGTCTATGGATTATATCTTTATATCAGTTATGAGGAGATCGAGTCAACAGGGAGGATATCGTTCCACCTCTGTGGGTCGCCCACAACTTTTGCGCAATCCTCTTTCACACAGTTTCCGACTCCACACTATCGAGACTGGTTGTCCATCAATCCTATCCATCAAATGAAAATTTTACCACATCGTAAAAATCACTAATTGCATATGAGAATTGGCGAACTTTTTGGTCCTGGGTCTTTGGTCACTCAAAATTAGGGTCCCAGGATCGAAAGGCATTCAGCAAAAATTACCTAATAAATGTTTTTTTTTTTCAAAACTGAATTTGTTACACATTATCTATCTTTTAGTGATTATAATTTCTCTCTCTCTCTCTCTCTCTCTCTCTCTCTCTCTCTCTCTCTCTCTCTCTCTCTCTCTCTCTCTCTCTCTCTCTCTCTCTCTCTCTCTCTCGTCTTTTTACCCTGTATGGCAGATCATCACTTTCCTTGTGCCATCCCTTAATCACTACGTGATGTATTGATCCCAGAAAACCTCCTTCACCTTCGATATATCTGAATATCGTAGATTCTTTTTTCTCTCAGGCAGAGAGACTTTCACTCGGGACACAGTGCTTGTGTCAGCTCCTTGCAATCTGCAACAAATTGTTCAATTGACTGTGTATGATGTAATGCTGCTCGCTCGACTTTGTTATTGGTGAGTGGATGTGCTCTCCACCCCCTTGCTCTACTGACAAGGTCTTGATGTTTCGGGTATATTCAGATATTTCTCTCTCTCTCTCTCTCTCTCTCTCTCTCTCTCTTTCTCTTATCACAAGGTTAGGTTAAGGATCCATTGCTTTATTGACAAGCTATTTACAAGTTAAGGATTCCCAACTTTATTGATAAGCTAAGAGCTGTTACCTACATCAGCTCATTTGAGAGTATTTTCATTGTTATGAAACATACAAGTAGGGAACAGGATGAAGTTGGAGCCATCTGTGGGGCCAGCATTTTTATTTGATCAACTGACTTTATCTCGTTGACATCACAATGCTGTACGAATGTGTTCCATACTCGAGTCATCCTGGGGATAAATGATCTCAGATTAAGTGATGCTCTGAAGAAGGGTACAGCCAGGGTGAAGCTGCTGCTTGCTGCCCGTCTTGTGGTATAGAAGCTTGCTTCTCGATGTCCTCGAAGTGGGCATTCTCTCTCCCCTGAAGAATGTAATTTGTATTGATCTCAATATTTTTAAACTTATTATTATTATTATTTAATTTTTCACGTATTTATAATTATAAGGAATTACAGCCTTAATGACCTTAGTGCAGTCGATAGATTTTAAACCTTACAAATCGACTGATGTATATTTTTAATTTTAGGAAAATGTGAGTATAATTGGTTTTAGTGTACGTATAGTGTGGTATATAAGTGATTATTTAAGCGGAATTGAAGATACTCAGTAGATTTGTGTATTTTGACTTTCTATGACTTTTTTCGGTTTTCTGTAACTTTGAAGTGTTTTAAGATTTTTTAAGTTTACTCATTCGATATGAAAAACGCTTATTACAGTACTTAGTGCAGATAATTGTTATGAGTACGGTATACGTTTATGGAATTCAAGACGAGAGAGAGAAGTGAGAGAAAGAAGTGAGAGGAAGACGTGGGTTGGAAGTGGAAAAGAAGCACGAATGTGGTGCATGAAGGAGAAATGAGAGAGAGATGAACAAAAAAGTAGGTTGAAGTAAGGCATTTCTCTTCTACAGATGTTTCCTTCAGTATCTGATACTTGTCAAGTATACTCACTCTGGCACACAGGTATTACCTTTCTCTCTCAACTCAGTTTCCTCTAATCACAGGCTGGAAAGTCACCTTGTTTATATGCTACATCTATGATAAAAAAAAACACACACGACCGTGTTTAATATGCAAATTTCATTAATACACCCAGTGGATCCTAGGTATGAGCAACATTCCTTACCCTCCCTAGTTGCACTGCTCCACTGAACTGCTGCCAGTGAACTAGCAGCAACACTGGCAAAAGACAGAACCTAGCAATTTGCAGTGGGAGTAAGAGAATAAAAATCTGAATTTGATTTTTTTATATAACTTGGGGTAACTACTCAAGGGAACGAGAAACAAACAGGGGGAGAAATACCCACTTCTTTTCATTAGTGGGAGAGCAGCGAGAGGAGCGTGTAATTGTGTGACTTACAACGTTTGCAGCTGGCAAAGAGTTTTTCTTGAAGTATGACTGCTTAAATAGATATTAAATATGCAAGAGAACTTCCCCCCTCCCCCAGTGGCTGGTTGAAGGCCTGCAAGGCGGGGGTCGATATCAGTGCAAATGTTTGAAGAGTCGACGTGTTTAACCCAAGTAAAATGTACAAGAAAGTTATACAATCTTTCGTGTCTTGTACGGGGTTTCTCGGGAGAAAATTATACAATCTTTCGTGTCTTGTACGGGGTTTCTCGGGAGAAAATTATACAATCTTTCGTGTCTTGTACGGGGTTTCTCGGGAGAAAATTATACAATCTTTCGTGTCTTGTACGGGGTTTCTCGGGAGAAAATTATACAATCTTTCGTGTCTTGTACGGGGTTTCTCGAGAGAAAATTATACAATCTTTCGTGTCTTGTACGGGGTTTCTCGGGAGAAAATTATACAATCTTTCGTGTCTTGTACGGGGTTTCTCGAGAGAAAATTATACAATCTTTCGTGTCTTGTACGGGGTTTCTCGAGAGAAAATTATACAATCTTTCGTGTCTTGTACGGGGTTTCTCGAGAGAAAATTATACAATCTTTCGTGTCTTGTACGGGGTTTCTCGAGAGAAAATTATACAATCTTTCGTGTTTTGTACGGGGTTTCTCGGGAGAAAATTATACAATCTTTCGTGTCTTGTACGGGGTTTCTCGGGAGAAAATTATACAATCTTTCGTGTCTTGTACGATATCTTTAGGAGTAAAGATGCATCAGCTGCTTTTGATCCAGTATTATCCATCAAAGAAGGGATGTCTTGATGTTCGTAAAGGCTCATCTTCCAAGGAAGTGGAGTTTCCATCCTTTTCTTTACATTAAACCTGGTTGCCTCTCATTTTTCAAGTTCTGTATAATTGTTCTGATTCAGCGCTTCGTTATGAATTTAATTATTATAATGATCTTTTCCCATTAATGATCATTATAATAAGGAATAACCACTACCACTGGTAATGGTTGTTCCACTACAAATTCACTAACTACCACTATTAGTTCACCAACAACCACTATCAGTTCAACAACCACTACCAGTTCACCAACAACCACTATCAGTTCAACAACCACTACCAGTTCACCAACAACCACTATCAGTTCAACTACTACTATCAGTTCACCTACCACTATCAGTTCACCTACCACTATCACTTAACCAACTACCACTATCAGTTTACCAATAACCACTATCAGTTCACCAACATCTACCAGATCACTGGCGTGAATTGGTAGTGATTTTTGTTGAAAGTCATTTGACACAATCATCCTTATATAATGACCTGTTAGAATGATGACTACACTTAAGCCAGAATGCACTACAAAAGCAGTTTTTAAAGGCACATGTTCTCCGCACGTGATGAGACAGTCTCATCTTCGCATCTCCAGGCTTGGAATTCCCCTTCCTCAGTCTTCTATGGAGACTCCTACAGCAACTTCTTACCAGCTGGTGCTGGCAATAGTTATAATAACCCTTAATTTTTAAAGGGGTGGACCGGTAAGCCAGCGAAAGACCTCAGATGACCTAAAGCTCCAGGGTCATCATATGACTAAGACCCCCCGTAAAGAATCACTTATCCTTTTTCCTGACAAACCTTACCTAATGGTGAGAGTAATTCGGCAACTCTCACTATATATTTCTTTCAAGCCATACATAGAAGTTATGGTACTTACACATTCAAATTTATTTTATTTTAAAACAGATACAATTTGATACAATTGAAAGCAGTATTAGTGACTTAAAACCACTTAATCAATTAGGCAGTCTTAATATTGCAGTGTATCAGATAACTCTTGGTATTAAGAAGGGGAAAAGAGTCTGCTGACAATTATTATCCCATCCCAAGGAAAGAGACAGAAATCTTTCTTTAGAGAAACTCTTACACTCGTCTACTCGCCTCTTCCATGGGGATTGTATCTCCCCCTCCCCTCTTGTGACTGGTTTCCCGATAGTGAACTCGACTCTCGCCAAGAAAACCTTCGCCAGACGAACGTCAAACCAAGCCTAGATTTGATGACTTTCGCCAGACACGAAGGCAAGCCAAGAGTTCATGACTACTCCAGACAGACATGAACGCATGTTTATATTTGAGGATCTTCGTCAAGCAGACATGAACACCGAGCCTCGGTGCGATGACTAGCTGAGCAGAAATTCAAGTGGGTGTTGCCGGGTTTTGCGGCCGTGAAATCAAGAAGAATTTATAATCCCCTGAGCCTGTGGAGCCGAGTTCAAAGAGTGTGTGCGCAAAGTTTCCGAGACTTGGAGAAGTATTTGAACACCTGGCCATGCATCGAGGACACTCAGGTGGGAACGCATCATGTATGTACACCGCAGGGCCAGTCTAGTGTGTTCATATTTTGTATAAACACACTAGGGACAGTCTGGACTGTATATACTATGTATGTATGCATAGACTGTGTGTACATATGTACACACAATCTGGTGTGTACATATGTACATTAGGGACTGCATATATATAAGCTTGCCCCTTCCCCCTCTCCCCATGTCATTCCCCTCACTCTTCCCTAACTCTTTTTCCCCTTCCTCTCTCGTTCTTTCCCCCCCGCATCACCTAAATACTCCCTCTAAGTCCTCTTCCCTCTCCCTGCCCTCCTCCCTCTAACCCCCATACCTCACCTCACCTCTATTTCCACCGCATCGCCTTCCTCCCCACCCTCTAATTCCCTCCCTCTCCTCCCCGCCCCCTCCGCCGCTCCTTCCCCCTCTCTCCTAATTCCTAACATCACACCAGCCTTCATAATTTTCTCCTTATCCACGGGTGTTTTTTTCCTCCACCTTGTTATTCCAGGATCGTAGGTCGAGGTCCCTTGCAGAGTTGTGTCGTTTAAGTCTTGCTTCTGGTCGTCGTGTACTGGGTATTAATGCTGTTGTCATGGCTCCCTCCTCCTCCTCTCTGGGAAAACGACGTTAAGACGAAGCTTCGATTTGTCTTTGTGAAGCATTTCAAATATTCCTTACGTTCGTTTTTATTCTTTTTTTTTTTTTTTGCCGTTCTCGCTTCGCCCCCTTCACCTCTCTTTTCTCTCCTCTTTTCTCTTCTCTCTCTCTTTTGTCTCTCTTCTGTCTCCTCTCTCTCACTTCTATCTCTCTTCTCTCTCACTTCTCTCTCTCTTCTCTCTCTCTTCTCTCTCTCTCTCTCTTCTGTTTTCTCTCTCTCTTCCTTCCTTTTCTCCTGCCTTATTTCCCCTTTTCCCCCTTCTCGTTCCTTAGTCCCTAATCCCAGCTCTTCAGTCCCGCTCTAAGTCCTTTCGCCAAGCTCCTGTCTCTCTCTCTTTTAGCTCTTCCTTTTAACCCCTTAGTCACTCATATCTCAAGACTGATGGACTGAACACATCTATTCCAGAATAAGGGACTGATTACCTCAATCTCCTCCTCCTCTTTCACTGTTATTCTCTGTATTGTACTGAAGAAGCCACTTGCTGGCGAAGCGTTTCCTCAAAAAAAAAAAAAAAAATCCGAATATTGCACAAATGTCTTATGCATCAACTTGTCGGTTTTTTTTTTTTTCAAAAAAAATTTTTAATCACATATTCTAAAGAGATCTGGCCATTTATAGTAAATTTAATTAAGGTACTGATAAATACTCGGTCATCGGTCTAGCATCCTTCTCTTCTTCCCGTCTAAACTTCTCCTCTCTTCTCTTCTTCTTCCCCCTCTCCTCATAATTTATTCCGTCGAAACTTATTAAACATCCCCTGGCTGCTTCTTTGTGATTCATGTCCATTTTGACAGTTTTATGATAATTTCATCATTCTCGGTGCCTGATGAATGATTAATCGCCGGAGTTTAATGACCATTCTGTGGGACGTCTCAATGATCATTCTGCTGGTGGTCGCAAGCCAAGGTAAAGGCAGAACTGTGCTGACAGTAGTGAGGGACGGGTGCTGACAATGAGGGACGGGTGCTGACAGTGAGGGACGGGTGCTGACAGTGAGGGACGGGTGCTGACAGTGAGGGACGGGTGCTGACAGTGAGGGACGGGTGCTGACAGTAGTGAGGGACGGGTGCTGACAGTGAGGGACGGGTGCTGACAGTAGTGAGGGACGGGTGCTGACAGTAGTGAGGGACGGGTGCTGACAGTAATGAGGGACAGATGCTGACAGTAGTGAGGGACGGTTGCTGACAGTAGTGAGGGACGGGTGCTGACAGTAGTGAGGGACGGGTGCTGACAGTAGTGAGGGACGGGTGCTGACAGTAGTGAGGGACGGGTGCTGACAGTAATGAGGGACAGATGCTGACAGTAGTGAGGGACGGGTGCTGACAGTAGTGAGGGACGGTTGCTGACAGTAGTGAGGGACGGGTGCTGACAGTGAGGGACGAGTGCTGACAGTAGTGAGGGACGGGTACTGACAGTGAGGGACGGGTGCTGACAGTAGTGAGGGACTGTTGTTGGTGCTGACAGTAGTAAGTGATCGGTGCTGACAGTTAAGGGTCGGGCACTGACAATGAAGGGCCGGGTGCTGACAGCTGGGAGTAAGGGAGGTGGGGATAGAAGGCAGCGAAGGATAGGAGGAGGAAGGAAGCAAGAACTTAAAACACCGAGAAACGAGGGATAGAATCTAATGAAGGAAGCAGGAATGAACAGGTGAGAAGGCTAGGAAGAGACGAATAAGAACTAAAATGGGAAGAACCGGAACAGGAAGGGACGGAGGATAGGGATAGTAATAAATTAAATAAATCAGTAACATCGACGAGATGAATGTGAACAAAGTTTGATAAATAATAATATATATAATATAATTATAATATAATTTTATTACTGCATTCATCGATAAGCGCCAAAGTCGTAGGGGTTCGTACAGCGCATGAGGAATCATAGTTAAGTTTTATCCATGGAAGGGCTGGGTATCTCTAGTTCCTTGAATCAAGAACTCTTCAGCATGATGCCACCCCTTCCTCTCCACCACCAGTGGTGCAGAGAGAGAGAGAGAGAGAGAGAGAGAGAGAGAGAGAGAGAGAGAGAATGAGAATATATCTTTGGCTAGAGTTAATTGCCTATAGAGAAGGGAGGGAAGAGAGGGAGAAAATAGGGAGGGGGTTGAGAGAGTGAGTAAAAAGGTGAAGAGTGAAATGTTAAGGTTAGTATTTAGAAAAGAACCTAAGTGTCGAAGGTCAGAAATTTAGTTGATAAATTGAAGTATAATGTTAAGTTAGTCTCTCACTCTCTCTTGGGGGATTCCTAACTTTATTTACAAGTTAAGAGCTGTTACCTACATCAGCTTATTTAAAAGCCTTTTTATCGTTAAGACATTCTCTCTCTCTCATGCACACACACCCTACTCTCTTTCACCTCCCTCTTCACACACCGGAAGCGTTTAAAATGTGTTCGCAGAATCCAGCAATCTTTCTCGCCTAATTTAGTGAGGTGCTGGCAGAGAAAGAGAGAGTTGTCTCGGCGATAGTAAAAGTCTTAATGCAACAATAATACGTACACTGGAGGTGTGCCAAGGTGATCATTAGACTGGTGTTGAGGCTGACGCAGCAGTTGAAGTCTTCTGGACACTTGGGTCAAGAACATGATACAAAGCAAACATTTTTTTTTATTCAGGAAGATTTTCAAACATATTAGAGCTTGTAATAATCCGGCAAATTAGCGGGAAGCAAGACTCGTCTTCCCTTGTTCCTCCTAGCTTGAAAGGAATATTGTAGAATCGGCAATTGTTAATCATGATAGCCAGTCATTATGCAATATCAGTGATGGGCTGTTCAAATTAATTGCGTTTTTAGTTGAGGAAATAGTACAGTCTAAAACTGGGCTCTTATATGAATGAATTAGACTCTCTTAAATGTACTGCCACACCAAGGAATTAGGGCCTATTTTTCCAGCAGTTTCCGAAGGTTGAAGCAGAGTTTGTTTCAGAATTATGTGGGTTGAATATCTGTGGCCGGCTTTCTTGTTATTGTAGATGCCTCCCTCTTTACACGAGCTTATATATTTTAATGAGCCCCATTTCCTTTACACAGCTTTTAGAAGTCTCCCCTCTAAATGTTAGTTTTCTCGTCACTTTAAATGGACACGTCCCGGGGGAAGCTACTCGATAATTGCCAATGACTTCTATATCACTGACAATATACTTGTGTTTCTAAGGTTATTGATGTCACAGTGGAATATGATCGATTTTTTTATTATTGCCACGTTAATTTCGTTTAGGCTATTACTAAATCAATGCATGTGGGATTTTTCTAATGTTATAATATTCATCCTTCTGGCTGTGGGCACTGCTGTGCCTGGGGGCACTTACTGTACCCTCCTCTCTCCCTCCGTCACTCACTCACTCCAGTGAAGACGGTCCTGTGGGAACGTATTTCCTTGGACATTCTCCTCTTTTCTGAAATTTTGCAAGCTCCTGATGATGTGTTCATTGCAACACGAAAGGCCTAGAGCTATCATTCTCCTCCCCCCGTGGTTGTTATATATATATATATATATATATATATATATATATATATATATATATATATATA